>NC_136485.1:136249851-136419851 GCF_053919585.1 Euprymna scolopes
GAAATAGAAGAAAAATAATTATAATCTGGTATACGGCGCCCTACAGTCACATGTTAAAAACAAAACTTGGCAAGAAATTTATAGACCTTATTGAAAAGCACTTGCACGTAATTAATGCCTTACACAAAACATCTAATAAAAATAATCTAAAGTAATCATACAGCTGTGGTGTTAATTTAGAGATGATAATTAAAGCATATACTATGAAAATATTTAATAAAAACAATAAAAACTATAATAACAAAATAGACAATAATAAGTGAACAACATAACAAAAATAAAATTAACACAAAAGACGAAAATGTAACTAGTAGAAATGATAATAATAATAATAAATTTATAATAATAATAATAATAATAATAATAATAATAATGATGATAAACCAAACCCAAACAACCATAATAGAAAAATACTAATAATGAAAAAGATAAGTGCAACTGTAGATCCAGCACACTCTGCCTACTTCAAAATAAATGTCTAACCAAATCACAATATTTGCGAAAGAAAACTCGAATAAAAAGAACTATTACGTAGGTATGAATTCCTTAGATTCAAAACAGGATAATATGACCGTGCAAGTACGTTCGAAAACAAAAAAAAACACATCGAATGACAATAGCACTAGCATATCAATACTGGAACCCAAAGAAAGCAGTCGTTCGCTGAGAGTAGAATGGAAAATATTAAGACAAGCAAGCACATGTAGGAACCTACACGATCCATATAGATTATGTCTGAATGAAAATCATATATGTAAAGGACCCCAATATCTATTAAAATGTAAGAGAGAAATAGCAAACAACTGTGTGTACAGGATAAACTTTACTCTAGGGTACTGATACAAAATAATTTCCAAATTAACAATACCAATGGAAAATAAATAAATAAAATAAAAATAAAATAAACAATAAAAACATAGTTAAAAAACACACACATATATATGTGTGTGTGTGTGTGTTTGTGTGTGTGTGTGTGTTACGTGGTGGGTGTTATTAAGATGATTCTGTATTGTTGTTGTTGTTTGTTTCAGGAAGAGTCTTAGTGTTTTATCTAGAGGTTGTCTTAAGAGAGTTCATGTGTAAGAGCTGGCATATTGGAGACATAAACAGGTATATATAAAGAGAGAGAGAGACCTCTGTATATACATAATAGACAATGTACACGTTACTACAAGAGAACCAATTCAATGAGAGGAGATTTACGAATATCTTGATAGATAGACCGAGAGATAGTGCATTTGACATTTACGTTTTGACAGTTGTGCATATAATATAAACATGTTACCTTTCTCTTTTGTAATGATGAACACAGAAGACGAAGATACACAACGGTGATGACGTCCTTAATTACATGACCGGTCCATGATTTAGCGTGAGGAATTCAAAGTTTCTTTTCATGGTTATTTTTAAAACCCTCCCATTTCTATAGGTTGTCTTGATTATAACGGAGAATCGGTCTGAACCTCTCTGATCCTCTGATCTGACTGATCTCTCTCTCCCTAACTAACTCGAACTCTTTCCTATTTTGAGAACTTGTCACGCCATCGCATGATTAAACATGTGCTCATAAAGCACGTTGGTTGACATGCGTCACGTTGCCAAAGTTGACATGACCCTGAGTTTAGTAACCTATTTTTCAAATAACATTTTTACAAAATATGTTTACAATTTGAATTGACAATTAAATTCCTTAACAGAAACAAATTTCATCAGTACATTCCTTTTCCATATACAGATATGTAAGCTAAACAATTGCAATTCCTTATTTCAATAACATTGTGTATTTATTTTAACTCATGATTGGAAGTTTCAATTCCAAATCTAGGTTCGCAAGTTCGAATCCTTGACTATCCTATTATATATTTACATTTAACTAATTCCATATTTTTTACTTACATGAAGAGGAGACAGTCCTTATATCATGTAACACACACACACACACACACACACACATATATATATATATATATATATATAAACTAAAACAGTATCCGAATTATAGAAAATAAAGTAAATCACACATCTTACGTCATGATCGTTTTTTTAATAGCTTACCTACACGTAGGTTGAAAATAAATCAGCTTACTTAGATAGCTACCCTTCCCATGAACAACACGCACAAAGGAAGTGGTTAACCTTAGGTCAATTGTACCTTTGTCCTGAAAGTGCCCGCATATTGGCTTGTTAGGATAGGCGCGGTGAATACTAGGAAGCTGATTGGCTAACTAAGAAATCAATAGACTGTGCGTATATAAAAACGCGAGGTAACTACAACTCTTTGCATAAGCCTAGCGATTTCTCACGAAAATGAAATGAAGAATATTCTGTGTAGCTTAATTGCCATACATATTTTTATAACTTGCTATTATATATATATATATATAACAGTTTTATATGAGTTTATAAACGATACATTAGAAAAACAATTACATGCTTTATTATCAGAAATTATCACAACGAAAATTAGAGTCAGCGTTGGAAAATGAAAGTTCTAGCATCCACACAGTCGGGTAATCTCATAAAAATAATACAAAAAGTAATAAGCTAATAAATATGTTACATTGAATAAAAACACGAAAAATATATCCAGTTTGATAGAAAAGTAACTTATCTTGCCTTTGATAACATTTATTTGTTATATATATATATATTGACAACTTTTTCGAATCTATGTGTACATATATATAAAAAAAGTATTTTTAGATTTTATCTTTCTAGCTTTAAAAAAAAGTTTTAAAATTTTATCAGCCGGCATAATATATTTTTTAATATTGAAAAATTTCAGGAAAATTAATTTTTGCTAGATTTTTAAAACATGTGTGTCAACAGCTTAAAAAATCGTCTCTTCAAAAGAACATGTTTTAAAGAGTGTGTGTGCGTGTGTGCGTGTGTGCGCGTGTGCTGTGTAGTAGTAGTAGTACTAATAATCTGTCCAGCGTTTGTTTTCGTGTTGTGTGTACGTGTGTGCGGCTAGCGCCAGAATGGCGGACGTGGTGTCGGAGGTTGGATTGTGCTTGCTGGTGTAAGTTTCGTATTTTTGTAATTTGTAAATGGCAAGTTAGAAAAAAATAAACCCTTCCAAGATGGACAATAAATAAGACCATAATATTTTATGGTAAATTTTAGAGCCTATGAACCATAGTTTTTTAGGAGATGTGATTATTAGATTAACCAATCAGAAATCGTCTGTGGCACACAGATCTCTGTTTATATATATATATATATATATATATATATATATATATATATATATATATATATATATATTTATTAGATTTCAATGATTCAGACTTTATATTATATCAATAAAACTTACAGTCCAGATAGCAGGGTAAGATTTTTATTACAGTTGACGTCTTTTGAATACTTTCCTGTGTATTCCTTTTTATTTTACTACAGCATTTAGAAGATTTTACTCAAATGTATATGCCTTTATATGTACATGCTCATACTAGGAGTTGATAATTGAAACATTTATTCTTTTTCTAAACAATTTAAACGTAACTAATCTTGATTAAATAGCACACTTTAACTCAGTCATAGGAATCAGAAGTCTCCCATAAACAAAAAATAAAGCGATTACCTTTTTTTTTCTCGCTGTCAATGAAACGATATAAATGATTATAAATATGTTAGTCAATCATATAATCAGAAAGAATATGAGTCTCTTAAGTTGGATGGATGGTTGTTCTCGTTTTACGGCATATCAACCCTTTTTCAGGTTATTTAAGGCCAAATCTTGTTATTTTGAACAAAAAATTTTAAAGGAATATATTTGTTTTATCCAAGTCGGTTTCTATTTAACCCATAGTTGAGACCATGACAGGTACTACCACTCCGAGTCAGAGTGGACCTGAGAGCAATGGTAATTAAAGGCTGGCTCCACACCCCCCAAAGATCGCAAGCTGGTCCCTACAATCGAATATAGTTTAAGGTCATATCCAGGACCGGACTCTATTAAGGCAATGCTGAAAATGTCAGAGCGTTTGTAGTAATGCTATCATTTTACATTATTTTATTTTTAATAATGAGTTCTCTGAGAATATTTAAAGACCCCTTATATCCGTTATAGTATTAGATCGAAAGAACTCATTCCAAATCTGCGCTTTATACGGCACACACACACACACATATATATGTACATATATATATATATATATATATATATATATATATATATATATATATATATATGTGTGTGTGTGTGTGTGTGTGTGTGTTTGTGTGTGTGTGTGTGGGTGTGTGTGTGTGAGAAAAATATGTTATTAATTAAGAAATAAAAACATTTTTTCATTGATTCGTCTATTTCCACTTTGCATACTAACGTTCTCGAATAGCTGTGCCAGATTGGAGGCTGGCGCTAACACCATTATCAATTCGAGCCATTTGCAAGATTTTTCAACGAATTTTTATTGTTGTCTTTATCGATCTGAGTCGCTCATTTGTTAATGTAACAAATAGATCTTCGTTCCCAGGAGACGAGTTGTCGCTGTCTCTGACCCGCGTCTATTTTTCATTGCTAACGAACCAAACCGCCGAGAAGAAAACATGAATCTGACAGTCTGTGTTATTTCAATTGGAAATTGGGACGGGGCGGACGAAATCTCGGTCGTGTCCATCCATGGATAAGAGCAAGGAAATGGCTTGTTTGTCGATCGAGATGAATGATTATGACGAGTAGGACAACCAGATACAAACCTAATGAAATAAATTTAAGCCTAAATGGTTCTTGGGGCGGCCATTTTGCTTAGTACCATTTTAGGGGATCGGAGATGTTTTAGTGTATAATTTAAATCGGTTTTTATTTTACACGAGTTGATTATGAAACGGTGTGGTTCTTGTCTACTTTTCATAAGTATAATCCACGCCAGAAACAACAGATCCTTTGCAAGTTTAATATACGAAAGCGTTTAAAAGTTTTCAAATAGTTATACGAGTCGTTGCTATTTTGACCTTGAATCGACGACGCATCAGTATAGTGGGGACTCGCACTACTTAAAAGTGACCATCAGGACGTTCGATATTATTAACGAACTCATGTAGTATTTCCGGATTTTACGAATTTCGAATGCTTGTTCACGACAAATAGGAAACTATTGTACGCCGTTTACTTTATTGTTGGTATATGTTAATATTTCTGATTTTCATACGCATTTTTCATACATGCTGGGTTCAGCACCGTAAAATTAAAGATTCGTATAGAAATCGAGTGTAGAATTTTCAGAAGCCATTGTTTCTAACTAACTTGTTTTCCAAGGTGTAAAGTGGGGTATTTCCCATAGTTAAAACAAAATAACACATCGTCGCAGCTTGGTTACGATATTTTCGTTATAGCATTCCTTATCACTGATAGAATTTATAATTATTCTCTTGTTCTCGCCCAGTCATTTTCTAAAGTAACAAAGGACCTATATTCATTTCTTAATTTATATCTTATTTTATCATCCCTCAAAATAACATCCAAATTCTGAAACAAATTACAAACATAATAAACTGTGTCCATCGCTTTATTGCAGATTACAAAATAATCAATATTTCAGTAAATATAAGTTATAAAAAGCTGAAAATTACACCATCCAAGGACTGTATTAAGGTGAGATAAATCCTAAGATTTCATCAAAATTCATGTTATATTTAAAAAGTTATATTATGTTTTTTAATATTAAATGAATTTTCACCGTCCATCGCTTTATTGCAGGTCTCATAAAATGCCAAAAAGACGTTTAGTAGCTACCGAGAAGCAGAGGATTATTGCAGGACTAGCAGAAGGACTCTCGATCATAAATTTAGCCACAGAACTAAAAAGGGATCCCCGAACTTTAGCTACATTCGTCAAGAACCCCAACATCAAGTCCAGGAAAGATAAGGGCACAAGGAGGAACCTTTCTGATTGGGATCTTCGAAAAATTCGTAGAGAGATTGTGCGCAACCCAAACAGCACCAGTGCAACAATTTTTGCGAGGGCTGGAGTCATACCAAGGTCCAGACAAGCCCGATGCAATGTACTGAATGAAATGGCAAGGAACATCAATCCTATTCCAAGGCCTCCGTTGAGCCAAACCCACAAAGAAAAACGATTGGCTTGGGCACAAAAATATATGAAAATGGATTGCCAAAATGTTCTGTTTACAGATGAAGCTCGTGCTACCCTTGATGGACCGGACGGATGGGCCAAAGTTTGGAATCCAAATGGAACTCCAACGCTTTATAGATTTCGTCGCCAACAGGGAGGTGGAGGCATAATGTTTTGGGCGGGAATTATTGGGGATAAGCTATGTGGACCATTCCGCGTGCCAGAAGGTGTCAAGCTCACCAGCAATGCCTACACTGCCTTTCTAAATGAGAATTTGTTACCATGGCTAGATGATCTTCCCTTGTCACGTCGTTTTAAGATTATTTTTATGCATGACAATGCCCCATCTCATGCTGCTAGGGCAACTACATCCTTCCTTTGATCTCAGGGCTTTGTTGGAGAAACCCTCATGTCCTGGCCACCGTGTTCTCTGGACCTTAACCCCATCGAACACCTATGCTCAATATTGAAACGAGGAGTTTATGAGAGAGGAGAGCAATTTTCTTCGAAGGATGCCCTTTGGAACAAAATAGTCGACGTTGCCAGAACCATTACTCCATCTCAGATCAAACAATTGACCTCCTCGGTGGACAAAAAGTCGTTTAATGTAATTTCAAAACATGGGGGATATGTGGACAAATAATTCGTTTGTTTGACACTTAGCCCTCGGGATGTGCCTTTGTTTTTGTAAATTTTTCCCAGAAAATGTGTTCAATATAAATTTATGATGCTTTGGTATAGTTTTATTGAGCTAAAACATTATCTTAGAAGACTTGCAATAAAGCGATGGACGGTGAAAATTCCTTGAATATTAAAAAATAAGATAACTTTTTAAATATAACATGAATTTTGATGATATTTTAGGATTTATCTCACCTTAATACAGTCCTTGGATGGTGTAATTTTCAGCTTTTTATAACTTATATTTACTGAAATATTGGTTATTTTGTAATCTGCAATAAAGCGATGGACACAGTTTATATATTCGTATAATCGTTTTTCGGCATCGTAGTAACTATCAAGAATTGGAAAGTGATAGTGGTTCAGTGCTAAACAATACAATCTAGCACCCTGGCTGGCCTAGTGTCGAATCCAGTGGAAACACTTTCCTTCGAGATGGTCGCGTTGTTATAGTGTACGAGCCTTATTTCATTGTTAAGAGAATTCTGACTAGAAAAGTATTGGTGAAACCGATAACCACATAAAAAATCAATTGTTTCATAATAAATTAATCAATGTATCAGAACTTATTATTATTCTATCTAACTTCCTAGTAGTAATCCTGTTACAGTATAAACTGGGGAATTTCATGTTATGAAAGAGAAATGGTTAAAAATATAGTATCAATTTGAAGCCATATTATTTAAATTTTCTTTACACATTAATAAATTTGTATAGATTTAAGTCAATATACACTTTGTAATTGTGTCATATTTTTAACTTTAAAGTATTTTTATATACAAATGTTGCAAAAAATTATATTCGTTTTCGTTATTTACATTATATTTCAGAATTACCATTTACTTTATAGGAGACCAACGTGTTTATACTCGGCATTTCCTCTGTCATGTACGTATGTATTCCGATAAATGCTATTATTAATACTCAAGTATAAATATGGATACAGAAATCAATGTGGAATTTTAAGTGATCAATTATTCGAGTCCGACTTCTCAGGTGACAAATCAGTTCATGTAGTACATGCGGACATGTAGTAAAGATGTTAAGATATTCACTCAATATTCACATGGTGAAGTGTTGAAAACGTCCTATACAATTTGCCCCGATCTTTCTTTGGAAATAGCCCCGTTGCTAACTTAAGATTTTAAGAAAACAACTACAAAGGGAGAGAATTGAAGACAAAACATTGATTACAGAAAAAACTATTCGACTCGATTTCTTTTTGCGACGCGCTTACATCGTCCTCCTATATAAACACTTTGCATCAAACTATTTTTGTCGAATCTAGTAAAGAGATGCATGTACAATAAACGTCGAACTGTGCGATTGTTAAACTTTTGTACGCAATTGAGGTAACATAATTATTTATCCCCGCGTATTTTTTCTTGTTTCCCAAGGAGTAAAGTTCAGTATTTTCCATAGTTAAATACTGATATATGTTCTTTTTCATGATCTGAAATAACCTAGGTTCTAGTGTAATCTTCTTCATATGAAATACCATTTCCAGTGTCACGTGTTGACTGGTAAAACTAATCAGATCTTTAATTAATTAGGTAAGTTAAAATGAAAATTTAATTAATTGTGGAAATAATAAATTTTCAAATTACTGTATCATTTGAATTTGGATGATTAACATATTATTAGAATTAATGAACCCCAAGAAAAAAGATAAAGGTAACCAAATAAAGATACGTTGATAAAACAACAACAGAGTTGTCAAAAGTCAACCAAAACCATTTAGATTTTAATAAAATGAAAATAACAAAAGTGCCAACCTTTCGCGGACGGAGTTTACCTATCAACGTTTGGCCAAAAGCCTAATAATTGCAAAAAGGTGCACTGAGTTGTTTTGAAGCAAAACAAAATTATTTAGATTTTAATAAAATGAAAACAGCACAAAAGTGTCGAGCATTGACAGGTTCGCTAAATCAGAACATAGAGTGCAAAGTTTGATCGAAGACCTCGGGACCAGTTATAGAAATTGAAGCCCAGGTAATTAATTATGGCACTAGCCATTGGCTGCTCTAGAACGACTAATAATATACGACGTTTCCCCTTTGCCCTTCACCGTAGTCGTGGCGTTAAACTATTAGTCGACAGCCTTGATTTGCTAAGTAACCAAAAAGGGCCTCTGTAAAAAATCGAGTCCATAAAAAGAGAGACACCAAATTTAGAAATGGAGTTGGTTCGTTTCCCGTTGACCGAGAATCAAGTCCCTTTCTGACAACTCTGCCGCCGCCGTACATTTATGACTATCAAAGACATCCCACCACTTAGCCTTATTCTCCCTGTATCTCCGGTATTAAACTTTTTTTTAACAGTTTTTTTTTGCTCCCCACATATTATTGCAACTCTAAATTCTGTCAATAAATTTTGTTATTGTTGTCGATCGGCTGTTTTTCACTTTTCTTTTGGAGTTGCTAAATCCATTTGGTAACCTCAACTACGAGCCTTGAACATTCTTGTGGCTGGATCATCGCGGGCCTTCTTTTGTGAAATTACTCTGTCACAACGTGGGACATGAAGGAAGGTTTGAACGGCCGCACCCTCCATGTGGTAGTCACGAAACTCCGACTACTTTAGTATCGTAACAGAAAGGGAAATCACATCTGCTCCAGATTCTAACTTGAATCTTAGTTCATAAATTTATGGCTACAACATTTATTACCAATTGATACACAACCAAGTTCACACTGTATATAGTTAGAAACAGTGACTCCTGGAAATTGTACATTCCGAATTACGCTGTGTTTCGTAGTTTATCGGAATCATAAGGGGTCTACGCGTATGAGCCTCAAAAAGGGAGCCTGCATACTTTTTAGAACTTTGGCTGAACTAAAATGAAAAATAAAACTCTATAGAGAAGCTCAAACTTCTCGACATATTCGCAAAATTATTTTACATGTGTGTAGTGGTTATGTATAAACCCTGCGATATAAACCAAGAAAAAGATGCGTTCCAGTGCTTCGATGTAATTCCCGACCGAAACGAGTTCATGAAGCTTTCTATCCTTCGAAAATACGAAATAGTCTCGGTAGAGCTATTCACAGCTAAAACTCCAATAAATTGATACACCACAATCAATAATCTAAATATTGGACATTCCCTGTCGGATTGCTAATTCAGCAATGACTGAGTTATACGACAGGTTAACTGGTTCCTTTACAAACCTGGAAAGCTTCTGACTTAAAATATAAATAACTAGCGGGCTGCCCGGCATAGTTTGATCGTAAAATATTTCCTTCAAACAGATTTCGTATTTATTATTATATTATGTTGGACTCAATATATACTAATGACTTAAAAAGGTTTTAAAATATGACTCTTCCGCTGTCTTCTCTTGAAAAAGGACTAATAAGTCTGAAATATATTGAGATTTATAACACCATTGGATACAACAGAACAAAAAAATTACTGTTGTTTAGAGTTTTGCTCTATATAAAAAAAAAATCTCGCATTGTTCTTGGCTTTAATTTTACCTTATAATTTTCTTCAACAATGCTTCAAGCAAACGACAACCTACTTATATATATATATATATATATATATATATATATATATATATATATATATATATATATAAGTCGAATAGGAGAAGTAGTCAACCCAACTTCCTTAAATGCTCTTTGACTCAATGAGAATGTCATTGCTAGGAGTAAAAATATATTAATGACAGATAACAGTCGGCCCAATAAATAGAGAACAGGAAAAACAAAAAATAATCAACACTAAAATTAACAGTTACATAAATAACAACATAAAACATTCACTTTTTTTTTACACGGTCGTCACCACTTATCAAGGCCCGGAAGCCATTCAGGGATAAGAGTTATTGCAAGTAATTACGTTAATGTGGAGATTTAATGAAGTGTTTACTTAAGGGGCGGTTCATTAGGAATTTGTTAACGTTGGACTTGAAGACATCCAGGTTGTATTCAAGTGGGAAGCAGGCAGACGGAACAGAGTTCCACATGCGTGCAGTTCTAATAATTTTTTCACATTAAATATAAAAAGTAGCATAGAAAAAGTTGCAAACTTCTACCATACCTACAGTCGCAGAGATATTGTCGACTGGTTCGATTAGGGAGGGTGTCATCACTTTGTTACTAGTCATAGAGTACCCTACCTGATTTTGGTTTCTTTGTTTACGCTCATGTGCTGTTCGCGTCAGCTGAGAGGTACTTTTGTTCGGTCTACAACAATATCAGAGTGTTAGTGCTTTCTCCTTGGCTTTAAATTGTTTTTAAAGACATATGCGTATGTTGTCCTTTTTATTTTCGTTTTGCAAAAATTATTGCTTGACTTGTTCCATAATTGTAATTCATGAATCCAGTTCGAGCCGAGTAGGTCAGCGGTATTCATTAATACATAAGCTTTTAATATTTTCGTATTTTCCACTGAAGTGTCGTTTGCTTAAACTTCACTTTCAAAGTTGATATGCTTACCTTTAACGGCCTTTGCTGTTTTTGCATTTTCTCAGAATTGTGGATTTATTTAATTTCTTCCGGGTATTTACATTTACTATCGAAAAGTTTGAACCCGTATTGAGTAGCATTTTTATTTGTTATCATGAATTGTTTTTTTTTTTGTTTTTTTTTTGCTCACAGATTATCGCAACTTTTCTTCTTTATTTTCAGTCTCCGCCAAATACACTCGGGTTTTCTATTTACTTTTATTTCGGTAAGTATTAATTTTGTGCCCTATTTTTTTTTTACATATAAACAATTTCCTAATAATTATGGGCAATGCAAATTACCACATTGATTACAAGGAGACAGGCATTTGTGTTTTCTATTTAATTTTTAGCTGTGTGTCGATGGGTGTGTCCTTTTTCCCTTTTTTTATTTTTTTATTTTTTTACTTGGCCAAACACTTGGTGGGACGATAACAACTCTGGAATGCAGTAATTGATGAGGATGTAGTTAGGGGATTCGGAGTTCCTATTCCGTCGCGATTACAACCTGCAGAAGGCCAGAGGAATAGTAGGTCGAAAGGTCGTGAAACAACAATTACATAAAAATGAGGATACTAGTCCCCGATAAAATAAAATTAATGAATAATACTCATCTCAATAATTAATCTTAATTAAAATAAGTGGGGTTAACTTGTAAGGATATCCGTAAGCTTCTGTGCTAACGCATATTTCGACTTTTATGCGATTTACTTCATGCTATGTCTTAGACTAGAATAAAGAAAGCATATATTTCTCTTATATTGAGTGGTTTTATCAAACCGTGGAATTACAGCGCGTGATTGTTTACATAAATTGTTTTTCTGCATAAGAAAATTCTACGTTTATGTATAATAAACTGCTACCCCCTTTATCTTAATGAAAAATAATAATGAAACTATAAGATAAACACTTAAACACAGGAACAAGCAAATATTTTTGAAATGATTTGATATTTCATCCATAAGAGAACTTTTAATATGTAAGTATTGTTTATTCGATTGTATTGATCTACATTAGTAATTCTTTATTTTGTGTTAGTTCTTCAACGAGCGAAACTGATTAGACCAGTTGATCGCAAATTCAGATAGGATGCGACAAAAACCCTCATAATGTGTGTAGTAATGAACCGGATAACCATAATGTTTATAATCACATCTTATGACGATTATACATCTATATATCTACATATGGACTTCCTTCCTTTCTCTCATAGTCAGATTAAATAAAACATTTTTGTAAAAAATATTGGATCAAATAATAACTTTAGCAATCAGGGCTATTTTCTCTAAGAATTTTCTCCTATAATCCTAAATGAGCTAAACACTATTCATATATCTGTTCGAGGTGTTATTTTATCAATAACCGGCGTGCTAGAAGAAGAACTCGACATGATATTGCTCCAACAATGCTAAATAAGTTTTAAGCGAAAGTAGCTCTTAATTTTACAAAGCTGTTGTGTAAAAATAGAATTCTTTTAAGGAATTTGGAAATCTTCATCAGTTTGTCCAGCATCTTGAAATAGCGATGTTCGATGTTCTGCATCTCAATAAAAAAAAAGTTACCAATCTCCTGCTTTCCATGAGAAATTTAAAACTGTGACGAATGGGGAAATTATCATCTCCCTCAGTAAAAGTCTGTTTACTGACACGCTAATGTATCGACTGTAATGTCGTACAGAAATGGTGTATCTATCGAGGGTTACCTTCGTTTCTAGGGCAATAGATCTTGATATTACAAAGATTTTCGATAGAACTGACTTTAACTGCAGAACTTTATTAGAACAGTTATATTAAAACTATCGCTTAGATTGCAGGGAAAGTAGATGAATGTTACTTCTGCTTGATAAAGTATCTGAATCTTGATATCATATTATAAGAGTATGATAGACTTATCTGCCCGGAAATGTTTTCGAAAATGTTTTTATTTCGTTTGAATCGTTTTTGCTTTTGTCATACATAAGGCGGCGCTTAATTTTTTAATTAAGTTCTAAAACGAAAGAATAAACCTTACATTTCTTGATTTTTCTCCCCACTCGATCCTCCTTTCTACAGAACTGTTACCGGCAGTTCTCCACACTAATGTTTTGTCTTTGATTGACGATGTAAAACAGCAACATCCTCCATATTTACCGCTGTGCTCCTCAATTTACACCGAATATTTATAAATACATTTCTTTGTATAAACTAGATTTTTGTTGAATACAATACAGAGAAATTGCTTCGAAGCATGTTCTAAAGTCTTTCCTTACGTATGACTCCTACTTTTATCGCCATAATTATAAGTATAGCTCCCTAAAAACGAGTGACATTTTGTGGCCCATACTTAATTTTTAAATATATCCATCCCCCTTCACAGCGCACTTTTATCAGAAATTAATTATTAGATGGTTAAATCAGTCCATTTTATTCACGGCTAGGGTTATTGCATCGTTGTCGAGGAAATGCTGTCGACGTAGTGAGTTTTTCAGAAGTGCTAACAAGTAGAAGTCTGACGGTGCCAGGTGGGTGCAACAACATGGTCCAGACTAACTTTGTCACACATTCAGTTGTTTTCAAATTTGTTTATTTTCTCTGTATCTTCACATTTGTAAACGTTTCAACGTAACGGACTAAGGTCTCCTAGAAGACAGGGCACACCACTTTGCCTGCAGATACCTTTGTTTTGTTTTTTCCTGCAGATGTTTTTGTTTTAATTTCTTGGCTATTAAATGTAAGTGGCACGATTCGGGCGGCTGCCGTTTGGACTCCAGTTCGTAGTGGTAACAGCATATCTCGTCATTAGTGCTGATGCAGTCCAAGAAATCTTCACCTTCGGCTAGGTACTGATGTAACAAGTTCTAACAGACATAGTGTCTGTGTTCCTGCTTGAGCATTTGTGGAAGCAACCTAGCACGCCTATTGGTGTGTGTTAGGGACGAAAACATCGGTTGCAAATGATTGACACCCACACATTAAACTATATCCGCATTTCATTCACCGTTAACTGCCGACCAGTGCATACAAGCTGGTTAAACCACACAGTGTTCTCTGAGACAGTTGCTATGCATGTGCGTTCGGAGCGCATTGTGTCACTTATATCTCTGCCACTACTTTAATACCGACAAATCCATCTGTTAACTCTGCTGCATCGGCTTCGCAAAAGTTAAAGAGCTACTAATGACTGTTGATCCGACCAATTTTTTTCTGCATGGAGAAATTCAATATCGCATATATACTTGTGATTCACGTTTATTACGAAAATTTCTTTTGTAAGGTCTCGCGCTATCTATATCTTCACCGGAGATAAAATTCCAGGCCATGCATGATAAAATTCAGATATGTGTGACAATACAACCGACTGCTACCTTCAATCTATTCACACTGAAAGAAAACTACCAGATATTTCGAGCCTTGTGAAACATCATCGTTACAATCATATTCCTCTGACATATGGAAATTGTCGCTGAAGGCTATAAAGTTACTGTGAATCAGAGATCATGTCTACAAGGACATATTATGTCAAAATTTAAGCAGAGATATCTATTAACGTTACACACACGTCTGCATGTGAGTACAATCAAAATAGCATAATATATAGAGGGAATCCTTCGTATGCCAAATTTCAGAATAGAAGGCCTTCCAGTAGCGAGCGATCTGCACAGTGATGCCTGTTCTATTTTTGTACTTATTAGATAATCAAACGTATTTTTATCGAAGGGGAAACAATTGCTAGGAGTTTGTTATAAAATATTCCATTCAATTACTACTGAAACACGAATAGATGTTAATTCATCGATTTTGTACGAATTGAAGCTTGGTTGAGTGCGTAAGCTATTTGATTTGAGACTTTTTAAAACCTGTCCAATAGGGAAAGAGAGAGTAAGTGTGTTTTGTGTTAATACGATAGTTAACGCAGTACTGTCATGAGCAACTTGTTTGTGTTAAAGTGAAGTGAAAAGAGGTCTAAGGTTTAATACCTATAGGTTGAAAACGCATTGATTCCATTGATAAATCGTGCATCTGCATGCTAACAGGTGTCAAGAGACATGTCGGTAATTTTTTACTGAAAACCGGTTTACGGAATGTTACTGCCCCACACATACTCCTTAAAAAGCAGACCACACACGCTGTTAGTCAGTCTAGAGTCTACATTTAGTCGAATGCAGTAAACCATTAAGTCGAAACAGTAAATTCCGAGAACGCCAAAGACTTCTAATGAGAGCAAGGGAATAGATATAAGATAAACCGATAGCTGAATTCTTACCTTCCTTCTAAGGATAAACAGAGAAATAGGGACGCGACTTCAAACGTGGAACTGAATAAAGATCAAATTGTCCAGAGAAATGAGGTTTGTGTTCATTGCTATGCATAAGAGAGGTTTTGTTTCAGGTGCACCGACATCAGGACACAAACCACTCGAGGACTCAGCTAAGAGGTACGGAAGAAGATATAAAAAGTTACGTTCTGCTTCAGTTTTATATACTCTTTAAAAGAGATGATCTGATGGAAAGATTAATATTGACACATAGTTTCCCTTTCCCCGCACGTTACCATGGTTGAATTACAGACCAAATGTGGTAACAGGAATCCATGCATGTTACGTTGTCGATATACAGGATCCGTCAATACAGGAACGGCATTATTATAACAATTGCACTATTTTCATCTCAATGGTGTTTATCACTTATTGACAATCGCCTGAATTTTTATTCTTGAGTTGGAAATTTATTAATGCTGTCATTTCTTTCAATAGAAAAGCCGTGCAAAAGAGGTCATTTAGGTCGTCAGAGTGAGTTGTATTAAATTAGTATCAGTCAGTACATTGATTAGAAATCGTTAAAGGATTAATTATGTTTCTTTTACGCTGCAGACGTTTTTATTGATTTTTACTGTCAATATTTTATAACTTTTATGAATACGAAAAAAACAATAATCCGCTATCAAAATGGTGTATTGTTCAAATATTTTAATCTATGTTAGTAAATATGGTTATGACATAATTAAGTCAGGCAGTAAGCAGTATTCAGCCTAGGTAGGTGGAGCGGATTTCTATGAAAGAAGCAAATGCCAAAGGAATATTAAATTCAATAGTGGAATGCTTTCGCATATATACCCCAACCAGAGGTTATGAAAATTTTAGGCTTTTGCAGTTATTGCATACAAATTGCTACGTCATTTTACATGAAACACCTGGTATTCCTAAAAGCTATGGTAATAACTGTGGCACAATGGAGCGTGCTCCTTTTAGGGGAGCTGGGTTCTTCTCCATTAGTGAATCTTTGCCTAACTAATCTGTACTTGGAGGTGCAGATGTGTTAAGCAGGTGCTGTGTCAGTCTGGGAAGGTTAGAACATATGGACTGGATTTAATGATAGTCGTTTATCAATATTCAACCAAGTAAAAACGATCAGAGATCCTAGAAAAGGAAAGGTCAAACCCGGAGAACTCATGATCGAGGCATACGAAAACAGAACAATGTTTTTACTGTATGAATATATCTTTCTCTTTTTTTCATGTCGTTCTCCCTCTCTCTCTCTCTCTTTCTCTCTCTTTCTCTCTTTCACGCTATCTTTTCTCTCTTTCTTCATTGAAAGAGAGAATTAAATATAATTCTATTGTTTGAAAACTGTTGAAGCTTGCATTCTGGGGTCGACGGACACGACATATCAGTTTTAGCTGCATGCGTCTGGTTTTAACTGGTCTTTATAAAATAAAATCTAATTTTTATAAAAATGCATTTGTTCGCTATTTTTGTACACGCGTTCAATTTCAGCATGAGGTTCAAGCCAGTAATGTCGACGATGAAAATGGTGCCTTTAACGTTGCAATGAAAACTCAGGAAGCAACCAATGCCAGCCGGGTTTAGCGACGATATATAGACCCGTTGCCTTGATGTTTCCAGATGCCTTTAGTTGGGTATCGTGTCAAACACCCGGGGAGCTGGTTGTGTTCTGAGGACGTTGCTTAACGAAGTAACTCTTCCCGGAAAACGATAGTGTCATATAACAAAACAACGTTTTATAAGTAAGGCATCAGAAGTAGAATTTAGAAGACTATGGTTAGATTTCTGTATTGATTTTGATTAGTAAAATTATATCCGCTAAACTTTTACTCTAAAAGTATTTTCGATAATGTTTGATAGTAGTCGTACACATATTGTATTGTATTAGTATCCGGAAAATACAACTAATCTTAAACACTTTTTTATGCTACGTGGAATCCAATTATGTCCAAATCGTCAAACCATAGTAACGCTAGAGAAGTTAAATTGACAATGTGATGTAAAGGTTACTCTCTTCATAAAAACACTAATTAGGGATTTAAGCAGCGAAATTTCTGTTAATATTACAGACATTTCTGCGTGTTAGTACAGTCAGAGAAAACAGAGATAGAGAGAGAGAGAGAGAGAGAGAGAGAGAGAGAGAGAGAGAGAAAAGATAGAGAGTATCAAGCATTATTTCGAGTAGTTTTGTTTGGCGTGTTGTTTTACGGCATATATTCTCGAGTTATTTCATTTCAAATCCGTTTATTTTGGTGAAAATAGTTATGTTTCAATTTCTTGATAGTTTTAAACACTTATTACTAGTGTTTCGTTTGCTTTTTAAGTTTTACAGCATATCAACATGTCTAGCATTATTTAATGTAGAATTCACTCATTTTGGTATGGGTTATATAGTCCAAATTATTTTCATCTAAAAATCTTTATTCATGATGCTTCTTGTTTTGGTTGTTTTGTTTTACGGCATATAAACATTTCTGAGTTATTTAATATTGAATCCGTTTATTTTGGTAAGACTTCCTTACGTTTTAGATTCTTTATGACTTTTTATATTTATTTATATTATTATTTATATTGTTTGTTTTGCTTATTTTGTAGAGGTGAATTGTTGTTTTTCATTTGCTTTAAAGACGATAATTGAACTTAACAAAAGGGGAAAAACTATAAATTATTAGTAGTATTATAAGTATCAATTGTATCTCTTAAAAAATAGTTGCACTCTATACCACACAAGTTAGTAAAATTAGATTTACGTAATCTAAATGTTCATAATTTTAGTTATTACTCGGTGGTCATATTCGGTGTTGTTATTTCTTAATTTTCTTTTCTTTTCTAGTGAAAATGGATTAAATAAATAATAGTGCAAGCAAGGATGCTGTCTTTCTTTTTAGAAACAATTCTTTTTTTCCTTTTGAAACGCATGCGATGAATGTTGATTTAATTCTCTTTAAAAAAATATTTACTATACAAAACAGAATCTGATTGCATTTCACATTATACTCCCATTAATACTACAAATTCAATTGCATAGACTATTCTCAAAAATTAAGTTACATGATTCACAATGTGCCTTTGGCCTTTGAGCCGAGATCAAAGTGTAGTATCTGTTCTTCAGATGCTACACTTCAGTTTCTTGCTCTCTTTCAGTGAAGGAGAAATCCTTCACGACTGAGACAATTTTTATTTTTTTACCTTTTCTCCACCTTAAAAAAACGGCCCTGGTGTTTAACTCTGTCCCGTAGGGAGGCATTGTAAATAGGTACACTTCAATTTCTTGTTCTCTGTTAGTGGAGGAGAAATCCTTCACGACTGAGACAATTTTTATTTTTAGTTCCTTTTCTCCACATTAAAATCGACCCTTGTATCTAACTCTGTCCCGTGGAGAGGATATTGTAAATAGGAATATGAGACTACAGTTAACACAATATCATTACTTTGGGAGCGGAATCAGTGAACAAATTAGGAATTGATTCCAAATATTTCTCATATGTCATATCTCCTTTCTTTTTGCAATAGTCTACAATAATGAATATCCTCAGTATCAAATACTCCCTATACACTGGGAAATTTACTTACTTTATGAAAACCAAAGAATGGGAGAGTTAACATCGACAACATTCACTTCAGGTGTGTACAAGCTAGGGGATGATGCCATGGTCCTAGTTCGACAAACTGTTTAATTTTATTGTGGAAATTAGCAAAATTTCTTTTAATTTCATGAAAGCATTAACCGCAGTTTTGCACAAAAAGAATGACAGGTCCGAATGTCAAAACTATAGAGCCATAAGTTTGTGTAGCTTTATTTATAAACTCTGTATGACTATCAATGACTATCATTAGCAACAGAATCAGGAGTAATCTTTATTCCTGTCTCCGCGATTACCAATTGGCCTATTAACCTGGACAGAGCACAATCGCACAGATTTTTGCCATTAACCAACTGATTGAAAAATCAATCGAGTTTAATAAACTTCTATACATCATTTTTATCGATTTAACAAAAGCTTAAGACAGTATAAAATGAGACAACTTTGATCAATTTCGAACAAAACCCCTTTCAACAAAAAGTACATTAGTCTCGTGGAATCACTTTTCGAAGGACAATAGGCTTAGAAAAAAAATGATCTTGGGTTTAGCCGCACCGTAATCATGAAAATTGGCGTAAAGCGTGCATATATGCTTTCAGCAATCCTAATCTATGTGTCAGTATCTGCCGTTATGTTTAAAACAGAAGGGACTTGCCAAAGCGTTTTTTTTTTATAAGAGGACAAATCTTCTCCTGCCTTCCCCACGCTTACGATATTCCTCTTTTTCATGAATGCACCCATCAACTTCAAGTTTC
Source organism: Euprymna scolopes (assembly GCF_053919585.1). NCBI lineage: Eukaryota > Metazoa > Mollusca > Cephalopoda > Sepiida > Sepiolidae > Euprymna > Euprymna scolopes. The sequence goes on from NC_136485.1 coordinate 136,269,658, forward strand.
TGTTAATGTACAAGCAAAGAATGCCAAGTAGATAGGATTATAAATAAACCTAGAGAAAACAGAATGTATGTCTACAGCTAAATAACAGTTAAACATATGACTATTCTCAGTAAACCATGAAACAGCTCACTCAATTCGTTTATTTAGGGCATAACGGACTTTCACTCGCAATTAAGATACAACATTGGAACACGTAACCTGGCTGGATTTGGCTACTTTCCCAAAACACAGAACTATTCTTAAGTTATAAATAGGGCTCGTAACATTTAAAGTAAAAGTTTAATAAATTTATGTCCTCCCAGTAGGTTTATATGACCTTGATTGTATCAGATGGTCTAAATAGCGGACCAATGTTTCAAAATCATGTAATTCGTGTCATTACGAGATATCATCTGATAAAAAAAATACAAATAAAATATGCACCCTCCGTCAAAACACTTTCCTACATCATCTATTTGATAAAACTAAAAGTTAAACCCTTAAAACTGTTGGATCGATTTACAACTGACCGATTCAAGTTATACTTTGAAAGTATGTTAGAATGACAAAAGAGAGAGAGAGGAGAAGATGGAAAGAAAACGTTTTTGATTGGACATCATTCGAAAGTTTAGCATCTATCAGTCAACCTGCCCTGGATCGGTAAGAATGGCGGAAAATAAGTCACGTGGGTTCACAATACACAACAAGCGAAATATGCGATTCATAATGGTCACTTTAGCTCGTCTTCCTGTTCACCAGATTCTTTTTTCTGCTAAATCTGGTGTATTTCTCCGTTCGATATTATAATTAAAATGTTAAATGCAATTACATTAAATACATATTTAATTATTTGGTGCAGTCGTATACTCTCCGTAATTTGCAGAGCGTAGTTTCAGAAAAAAAAAGTACGTGTAAAATTTGACTTTTTTGGCTGTTTTTGTTTTACGGCATATCAACCCTTTTCGGGTTATTTAATGCTGAATCCAAAGATTTTGAAGAAAAAAATTTTAATAGAATATATTTGTTGCTTTCAAGTCGGTTTCTATTTAATCCATAGTTGGGATCCTAACAGGTACTACCACTCCGAGTCAGAGTGGACCTGGGAGCAATGGCAATCAAAGGGTAGCTCCACACTCCCGAAATCCCGCAATCTGGGGCCTTACCACTAGACATAGTTTAAGGTCATATCCAGGACCGTAAAAGTTGATAGTTCTATTATATGTTGGTGCTATTGTATACGTGGAACGTTTAAGAGAACAAAACATAAATATTCCTCACTTGTTGTTTCCCTCAAACTCGTTCATTATTAGAGCTGCAATGTGTGGCTACCTCTTATTTTTGATGTTGAATATATGACGAGAAAACTAATCTCATTATGCTCCAAAATGTTCTATTTTAAATTGCTTATGTTGTTCTTCAATATGCCTTGCTTTCTTTTTTCATTCTCAGATTCACGTTTCCTTTGGAATTCTCGGCTTGCATTGAATTCCACGTGTTCTGCCCGAGGATCTGCAAGCATTTAGAAAAAAAAACAATTTTTATTCGGTTCCATTTTTATTTAATTTCTAAAAGCATTATATTATGATGTATTTCGTGTTTATTTCTGTTGCTTTCATCTCATACGGTTTGGGATTTTCTATACGAAAATACTTTTTTCTTATTATCTTTTAAATGCAGGCAAGAAATATACTACCAGTAGACGTACGTGACATCTAGGGGTGCCAAGTATATGGAAATTTCTATCAAGCGAAATAAAAGCATGGCGTTTTATGTGTTTAAAATGTTTAAATATATGAGGAAAGTTGCCCTGTACATGATATAGATCACTTGCAGTTAAGGAAGATACAACGAACGAAAGACGATTATTGCAAAAATATAAGATGCCGTTTGAGTTTCGTTTTAAAATGTCCAAATCAGTAGTTAGGTGGAAAAATTTCGACAGAAAATGAGCCCTATAAGACTGAAGATCTGTAAATGAATCCACTAAAATAAGAAAATATATTCTAACAATATATCTTAAAAGCTGTTTAAGAAAAAGTCAGTGTCTAATAATAAACATCGCTAAAATAAAAGAAAGCACGGAATAAAAAATGACATATTGGAAAAAGCACATAACAGAATGGTACTTAGGGATTACACGTACATAGCATTATCAACCATTTCTTTTTACAAATAGGTCACCACATATTAAGGCTCGAAGCCACTCAATGATAAGGGTGAATGTGTACGGTAGTCATTTGGACAGTAGCGTAGTGATTGTTTTTGATAAGAATTTGTTAAAATTATATTATTTACGAGTACGGTCTAATCAGAAGGTTTACGTTGAACTTGAAGATGGAGCCAGCTGAAAAGCAAAGAATCAGGAGTAGTTCAAGGAAAAGCATACTGTTCGTAGAGTTCACGTTTAGGTTTGGATAATTAATTGTTCATTCAGTGTTAAATTTTAAGGGTGAGCCTTTTATTTCAAACTAATTGCTCATATATGAATGTATGAATGATTGTTCAACAAACGAATAGAGTTTGTATCAAAATCTTTGAAGCCAGGAGGAAATGGAACGCGTTTAGCGGCGCAACTCAGATTTTAAAAAGTATTTGTAATTGCCTGGTTGAAGAAGAGGCACACTACCTATAAGAAATCCTTATGCACAATTAAAATTAAACGCGTTTACTAATTAAGGTCATATTAATGTTTAACGTAAAACCGATGTTGCTCTTGATTTAATTCAGACACAATGATTTTTAAGTGTTTATCATTTTCTATCTTTATTTTTGATTTTACAAGAAAGACAAAGCTATTAATCTCTCAAATGATACTCGAGGATGAGAGTTAATGAGTAAACGGTGGTTGCTGGGACAACGGAGTAGTGATCGGTACTACGGATAATTGGGTAGGATTTGATTATTTAAAAGGGCGGCTCCATAATAACTTGTTTACATTTAACTTAAAGATAGTCATTGCGTAGTCAGCTTGAAAGCAGACCAGCAGAACAAAATTCCACAGAGGGGTAGTTCTAAGGAAAGCTTTGTTCATGGCATTTGCCTTTAGATTTAGTCGCAGGGATAACAGATTGAATCTCTTACAAGCACAATCCACGAAAGTGATAGAACAGAAACAGTCATGCAGGATCTCTTTTGTTGGGAAGAGGTTGCAGGAAGGAGAAAAGGGCATCATTTATTTAGGTTTCGAATCCGCCTTTGGACATGTTGATGGCAAAATGGGATGGTCCATGCAGCTTCCACTTAGATGTATCTTGATATACTTGAAAATATTTTGTGAAACTCTCATAATTAGCGAATGAGGAATACGCTTTAACTTGAAGTAAATTAGAGTCGAATCGGAGGGACAAAGAGGCAGCAGATCGAGGTATGTAACACGCACGCATACACATTGTAACTCCGTAATTGGGTCTATTATAAACAGTACAAAAAGACGCCGTATAAATAACCTTGTAACAACCATTATTGCTATTAAGATGCCGACGGTTCGTATAATTTAGGGAACCGTTTATTTTACATTGGGGACACCACTTATCAAAGCCCAGGGGGCACTCGAGGATAAGGGGTAATGGGTATACATTAATCATTGTGATTTTAGCGTAGTAAACATTAGTGGGGATTTTATAACTTGGATTAGTTAGGGAGATAATTCCATAAGAACTTGTTCATATTGGACTTGAAGACCATCAGATTGTAGTCAGCTCGAAAGCAGGCAAACAGAAAAGAGTTCCATAGGGGAGTAGTTCTAAGAAAGAAACCCTGTTCATGGAATCCACGTTTAGGTGTAGTCACCGATAAAGAGTGTGGGGAATTGTTGATAGTGGTTCTGGCTAGACGAGTGTTTTGTTGAAAGTCTGGCGAGGAGGGACCATAGATTGAAGTTCAGATGAGCACCTGACATGAAAGTAACGATAAAGCAGGGACGCGCTCGCTACGTCTCTTCTCTGGGAAAGAAGTGGCAGGGAAAAGAAAAGGGCACCCCCACTAAGTAATGAAGTCTATTATGAACTCTGTCAAGAGAAAATAAGCTGCAGCTCCTGTCCAGATGTGGCAACAGTACTCCATCATTAACCGAACCTGGCTTTTATATAGGTAGAGAATTGCATCAGGAGTGAGATATCTACTGATGGAATTCAATTAATAGTGCTCAAACGTCTTCAACCGGAACAAGCGCCGATACTTACACAGATATTTAACCGTTGTCTTAAGGAGAAATGCTTCCCAACACCTTGGAAACTCTCATCAGTATGCCCTGGATTTAAGAATTCAGGTGATCGCTCATCTCTTTCTCCGTACAGACCAATAAGTCTCCTATGCATAATGAGTAAGCTGCTACAATCTATGTTAAATAAAGAAGTAGGCAACCATCTCTGCAGTTTTATCCTTTACTTGGAAAAGTTGTGATTAAAATTACGTCACATATATTTGACATTTGAAGAAAGATTATCTCCCGTTATCTAAGATGCCACTTCGAAATTCGAGATCATTTGGTTATAACAAAATAAAATTAGTCGCATAACAAATAAATTTCCCAAGCCGCAATCGAGTACAAAATAGACATTTAAGCATTAGATCAAATGCAATAGTTTCTTTGTAGCCAGATATTAGTGTGTATTTGCATACTGAGTAATCTTCGACGGATTATCGTGTGAATTTACAAATACAGTGCCCTAAGTTTACTGTAATTAAGATTACTAAAACTACATTTCTCGATAAGAATGTCGCCGGTGAATTAAAAAGAAAAAGAAATGGTGCATTTTAACTGACAAAGTAATGCCGGGGAAGTTTAAAATCGTAGGACTTTAGAACCAACCCCAGCCTGATAAAACTAAAGTAAGTGTCTTCTGGATTCCAAAATCCTATTCCTGACTTATACGAACACCTGCATATTCATGTGACAGAGCTATTTACATAAAGTGATGACGTATTATTAAATTTTTGCAATGTATGGAAACTTAACCAAATTTTGACATAGAAAACAGGACCTGAGAAAGCTAAGGAATGCGACATATATTAATATAGATAAAAAAAAATCAAACACAATTAATTGCAATGATAGAAACGTCGTTACATTCGTTTTCATGTTTGTCCTTTACATTTACGTGCAAATTGGATCTAAATTGAATTTCATTTTCCTTTAGCATAACTAATGTAAAATGATTCCATTAAAGTCTAAATTCAATATATATATATATATATATATATATATATATATATATATATATATATATATATATATATATACACGCATGGTATATTACAAAAAAAGAAACTAATGAACTCAACGAGTTTGTATGATACTGATTTTATTTATTTATTTATTAGTTGCATTTTGTCGCTACAAATAGTCACCAGTTTCAGTTAATGAGACTTACACTAAAACAGATGGATTTGTGTAGCGACCATATGTTACTATTTACCTTCTATTATATATATTGGAAATAGGTTGACATTTTCACTTTTCTTAAAATAATAAGGAAGTTGGGTTAAAGTAATCACACAAAGATTTACTTACATATATAAATGGTATTTTTAGCTTTTGGAATCAAAAATCGTAGACAGAAATATACGGAAAGTTACTCGTTATTGCAATAATTACTTCAATTCTAATGTACAAATCAACTAATTTGATTATCTAAAATTAGAGGATGGCCATTTAATTAATATAAATGATATTGATTAAATTTATTATCAATTAGAAAATCTCTCTTCATATATTTGAAGTATGCGTTTCCCATTTTCAGCATCGTATATTAACATTAAGTATAAGCAGTAATATTTTAATAGATTGAACTTGATTTTTCTGTTATCAATGAAAATATAACAGACAAAGAAAATAGAAAAGCAAATCCATATTTTAATAGAATATAATGTACAGAGTCAGCTTGTTTCATAGTAAGAGCCATTAGACAAAATGTTAGTCTGAATTTCTGACCCAAATCTTTGGTGGCTGTAATTTGTTGATGACTTGCTTCAACACCAAATGCATTTTGTGAAATGTCTACTGTTAACTTGACTTCCGTGATCTACGCCCTTAGAATGTTAGGGCAAACCCGTCAAGTTATGATTGTTTCAATTTAACAATGCTTTTTTAACTGAACATTCGGAAACATCATTCGTTACTGGTCGTTAAAACTGCTACAAAGTGGAAGGATAATTTTGTCGCTCAAAAGAACACAATACTACAGCTTCATTTTAAGACTTTATTGATAAAAAATAATTCAGGACACTTGATGATTTAGTAGAGCTAACGTCAATTTTATGTAGGTGCCTCAATCATCACCTCGATACTGGCCCAAAGCTTGGAGCATGCCTTTTCTACAAACGCTCGCAGGAGCTCAGCAAAGACTCCGCGGATTGCGGGGATCAAGCTGGTGTTGGGCTTGTGGGAGGTCAGTTTTGTGGGGTTTTCGATATATAATCAAACGAAGTAGTCTAGCGCCGAGACAAGGTTTTGAACTCATTATAAGATCTCGTCTATATGTTTCACTTGAGCCAAAAACCTAACCTAAATAATTTGCAAAAAAACATAAACTTACTCAAGTGATGAGCACTCCAGACAACTACGAGACCAGGCCAGCGCCAGAACAATAATAAACAAGAATTTCAAAGATTTTAATCTTTTAAGCATTAACTGTGAATGCTAAGGGGTATCGTATAAACTTTCAGTAACTAAATGCTATAATAACTTCAGACTTTTTAAAAGTTGTTTAAAAGAATTCTTGAGTATGTTTTTGCCATAAGAATATAACGATAAATCTTCGTGTGTCGTTTAGCTATATATAATCAATAAATACGTCTCTGATACAGATTTAAACGCATCTTTGAAAATAAAAGGGAATCTTTTCCGAAACAGGCAGGAGGCTCAACTCTTCTCGATAACGATACCGATTTTGATGCAACAAAAATATCTATACATAATATACATATATATATATGTATATATATATATATATATATATATCATTTAATCAGATAAATTAATATACGAAGATATAATGTTATGCGTAAATTCTCAGTATTTCCTTCAACAGTGATTAATACATAGGTAACGCTCGGTAAAAAGTTGTGAAAATATATATGGCAGGTAAGCTACACAGAATATTCCACATTTAATTTCCGTGCATGACGAATTCTTACCAGAATGAAACGGGGGATGTTCTGTGTAGTTTAACTGCCATGTATATTTTTATAACTTACTATATATATATATATATATATATATATATATATATATATATATATATATATAGTTAAAATTCAAATCGTGATAAATTATACCTGAACTGCGACTAGATGCGTATTTCGATTAAATACGAAAAATGTGATTACGGTCGAGTGTAGCCATGCTACGCATTTACTGGTAGCGGTGTAATTCAACATTGGGCTCATCGCAGTAAACATTAGATCAACTAACATATATATATATATATATATATATATATATATATACTAGCAAAAGTACCCGTCGTTGACTGGATTCACAAACAGCCTATTGAAAATGGACTCTGATTTATGAAAGTATGATAGGTTATGAAAAGGAAGGGTTGTAAATTCGGGTTGAATTTGGGGTCATCAAAACCAAAGCAAAATATGATGAAAGTAAAAATAAAATAGATAAACCAAATAATTTATCATACCATACCTATTCACACTGAAACATTTATCACAATATTCTGTGGATCTATATAAAAAAAAAAACCTTCTTAAACTTTGTGACATATTTCCATTCTATGGTGGTCAGGTGCGAACACCCTATAATTTTATTATACCATATTTCTTCAAACTGAAACATAATTATTAAAGTATACTTACACAGATAGATATGAAAAGTTTTTTTTTGCTTTTTTTTACACAGTGATCACCACTTATCAAGGCCCGTAAGCCACTCAGGGATAAAGGTTTTTTGTCAAGTACATTAAGTTAGTGAGGAGATTTGCTGAAGTGTTTACTTAAGGGGGCGGTTCATTAGGAATTTGTTAACATTGGACTTGAAGACATCCAAGATGTAGTCCGGAGGGAAGCAGGCAGACGGAACATAGTTCCACAGGCGTGCAGTTCTAAGAAAGAAGCTTTGTTCATGGAATCCGCGTTTTGATTTAGGCACAGATATAGAGTGGGGGAAATTTTTCACAGTGGATTCAGCTAGACGGGTGTTTTTCGTGAAAGATTGGCGAGGGGGGCCAGAGATTGGAGTTCAGACGAGCATCTGCCATGGAAATAACGATAAAACAAGGACAAGCTCGAAACGTCTCTTCTGTGCTAAGCCACGAAGTCTATTTTGTACTCTGTCAAGCCAGGATATGCTATTTTTAGCAGCTCCTGCCCAGATATGGCAACAGTATTCCATCCTTGGACGTACTTGGCTTTTATATAGATAGAGAATTGCATCAGTAGTGAGATATCTTCTGGAGCGGTAGAAGGATCCCACCATCTTTCCAGCGACCTTGGCAACAGACTTGATGTACGTGTTCCATTTCAGATCAGGAGTGACGGTCAAACCCAGAAGCTTATCAAAACACGGAGCCTCACTTAGACGAGAGCCATCCATCACAATTGATGCCAGCTGGGGATCAGAGCGTTGATGATGTAAGGATAGGAGTTTGGTTTTGGATGCATTAAAGGTAACCAGCCACATCTTCCCCCACTGAACCACGCGCTCGAGATCAGAGGAGAGAGAATCAGAGAGAACTTTGTCATTTACAGACTTTGATGTGTTGCCGTAGATGTTTGTGTCATCAGCATAGATGTCAACGAATGATTTAAGTATGTGTTTAGGGAGGTCATTGATGTAGATCAGGAAGAGAGTTGGGCCCAGGATTGACCCCTGGGGGACTCCAGCATTTATATTGCAGGCCTCCGATTTTTGTCCATCGACCACTACTCTTATGAGCCTCTCGGAGAGAAATGATTTAATGATTGAGAAAACATTTCCCGTTATACCGTAGCTGGAAATCTTGTGAAGTAGACCCTTATGCCATACCTTGTCAAAGGCCTTTGATATGTCAAGAGCAATTGCCCTAGAAAGAAAGCCTTTGTCAAGAGATTCACTTATGCTGTGGGATATAACCGTCAGCACATCTGCGGTAGATCTTGCAGAGCAGAAACCATATTGTGTGTCACTAAGAAGGTTATTCCTGTTGAGGTGGTTGACTATTTCTCTATTTAATATGGATTCCAGTAACTTACTCATAACACACAGGAGACTTATAGATCTGTATTGATAGGGAGATGACTTATCACCTGAATTCTTAAATATTTATTAAAGGGTGTGCCTATTTCAATTCTATGGAAGCCATGCACGAACGCTGATGCCACAATTTTATTATACTACCCCTATTTAAGTTAAAACATACTTACCAAAGTATTATTATGTACATCTATATAAAAAAACACTTGTAAACGTTTTTTTTTTATTTTTTATTTTTTTATTTCCATACTTTGTGGACCAGGCGCGAACGCAGATCCCACAATTTTAATGAACCACTGTTCTGCCAGATCAAACATACCCATTCCCGTGTCTCGATATATCTTCTATCATTATATGGAATCAGTTTTTTTAAAAATAGTCAACCATATAGGAGTCTATTCGCGACCAGACACACACACACATACTCATACACACACACACAGACATTCAGCTTTATATATATATATATATATATATATATATATATATATATATATATATATATTGAAGCATGAAAAACAATGTTATTTTTTGTATTTAATAATTTTAACATAATATATTTACCAATAAAAATATTAAATACAAAAAGTAACATCGTTTTCCATGCTTCAAAAACCCCGCATAACCTTTAAATGACTATCCTAGAAGCATACGTGGGCTTTTAACATAATATATATATATATATATATATATATATATATTTATATATATATATAATGGTTAATTAAGGAGAGGAAAATTATGTTCTCAATTTCTTTACTAATTCACTTCTTAAGGCATAAAGAAATTAAATTGAACACTGGAGGATCTATGCATCTGATATACACAGTTCAAGTGTTAGCCCCAGGTAGTGGGCCCTTGATTTCTTCGATTGAAGTAAAATAAAACAATGTATATATATATATATATATATATATATATATATATATTAAAGCTTGTTTCTTATCGTTCTGAAATGGATATAAAAGCCTACTGGTTTTATTTAAATCGAGCTTCCTAATATACTCATTCATAGATATGCGAGCGACTTCATAAATATTTTCTTGCCGATGTATGTGCGAAAAGTCTCTACTAAACTCCTTTTTGGATTTCGGGTCTAAAGAGGTTCTATTTGATATATATATATATATATATATATATATATATATATAGAGAGAGAGAGAGAGAGAGAGAGAGAGAGGCTATTTGACCTATGGCACACTTATTAAATTTTTAGTCGAGAAAATAGCTGCTACGCTATCATAATTGAAAAAATACATTGACGTTTGCAGTCGATTATACGTTTTTTTTCTATGCGCATGCGTTAATAAAACGTGATAGTTTTAACGACGTTATTCTTTGTAGTTTTTATTCACGTTTTGATTCGCGTCATACGCTGACGGACAAGGTTTGATATCTATATGATTTAATGTCGAGTGTTTCTGATGATGGTGTTCTTATTCCCTATAAATAGTTTGGTTCATAAAAATCTTGGAGGTGATACAAACGGGGATTTTGTCAAGGCTTCTTAGATATGTTCTTCTAGATTTGTCTCTTTTTGTCAGGCGGGCTTCTGGGGCATGTTAAAGACAGGGTTCACGCCACAAAACGAGCTACCATGAATGAGTTGAAAGCAACCATTGAAAGAACGCATGTCAACATACCAATTGAACTGATTACAAATGGTTTCGATTCAATCAGTGAACGTTGTAAGGTTTTCATGGACCACAGTGCCCAATAATTTGAACACTTCCGAATATTATTTGGGTTCTATATTTAAGTATTTTGATATATGACACTTTTCTTTCTCATAATAGCTGTCGGGTTTATGGTCATTTGAAGAATGAATATATTTATTGGGACACCCTGTATTACTATCATTGTAACATTATAACATAGATAAGGAGACAAAGACAAGAAGTCGACTCGCTATTTTTCAGTGAGAGAACAGACATTTATTTACAGATACTTTCTAGAATAACACATTCTCTTTTGTTGAAAAGTCTTCTTGTACGCCAATGTGACTTATAAGACCCTTATGTGTGGATCAGGTGGTATTCTCTCTTTGCTCGGCCAGGTTTAGGACGCGTCTTTACCCGTCGCTCTCCGGCCACCTCAAAATTTCTCATTAGTCTGCGCACATCTTCCTTTTTTATAATCTTTTTCTTTCGTTCTTTTTTGTTCTGACGTCACATCCCACACGACTCGGTAATTTGCGTAAAACTGCTGCGGCTGCCATAGGGGCGTCTGCGCTCTGTTAGATTAGAGCTACGGTTAAAAACCACAATGATGTTGTTTTAATAGCCTTTGTAATGTTGGCAGCGAGTCTAAATGCGCTAAAATGTTCATGTATTTGTCAGAAACGCTATATGCACTTGTCTTATTCTGAAGACTTCTGCCAAGATAAATCCAAATATTTGCCAGAGAATAAAAGAGAGGAAAGAAATGCATAAATCTTTGTATATTCATTTCAGAACATTCAGCACGTACCGCTGTTTGTATAAAGCCCATTCTACCCATGTGTGTGAGAATGGAACAGGCGGCTTATCGGAGTTGAAATTGACGTCAACGTTTGTTTGTTTTTCAGTTTGTTTGCGGTGATTCAAAGAAACACGTGGTTGAAAAAAGATGAATGCATTGTTTAACCTTTTTTACTCGGATTTTTTTATTTCTCATATTTTAAGAGAATTCTGTTATTTGACCGATTTATCTTTAATATATGATCGACTATTATTTTATTGTCATACTTTTAAAATAAGCACATATATTCGAAAGATCCTAAATATACGGATATGCGTGCGCATTAATATATGCAAAACATACGCATTGACATGAAAACGTGTTAACAATAACATATTACACACTAATGAAACATAGATGCCGACAAAAATCATTAGTACGAACGGACGTAATTATTCAAATTATTTATCTTCTATATATTTATACAAGTTCCAACATATTGTCGTATTTTAATGCAATCGTATTTTGCATATTTTGTTGTATGTACTGTTTCCAAGCAATCGAATCTTCACGTTGCATTGTGTCCTCTTAAATTTATATATTAATAATAACACATATATTATACAAAGAGAGCCGTGATTATTAATTTGAAGTGGGGAAAAAACGTGTTAACTAAATGCTACATAAGACCTGCTATTTATTAGGATCATCAGACGTAAAACACTAAAACATGCTAATACACACACACACACACACACGCACACACACACACACACACACATATATATATATATATATATATATATATATATATATATATATATATAAAGCTGAATGTCTTTGTGTGTGTCTGGTCACGAATAGGTTCCTATATGGTTGACTATTTAAAAAAAAATGGATTACATATAATGATAGAAGATGTATCGAGACACAGGAATGGGTATGTTTGATCCTGCAGAACGGTGGTTCATTAAAATTGTGAGATATGCGTTCGCGCCTGGTCCACAAAGTATGGAAATAAAAAAATAAAAAATAAAAAAAAAGTTTCAAAGTGTTTTTGGATATAGATATACATAAGAATACTTTGATAACTATGTTTTAACTTAAATAGAGATGGTATAATAAAATTGTGGGGGTCTGCGTTCGCGCCTGGCCTCCATGGTATGGGCATAGGCACACGCTTTTATAAAGACTTTTCATATCTATCTGCGTAAGTATACTTTGATAATTCTGTTTCAGTTTGAAGAAATATGGTACAATAAAATTATGGGTGTTCCTTCGCGCCTAACCTCTATAGAATGTAAATATGTCACAAAGTTTAACAAGACTTTTTAATATGGATCAGCAGAATATTGTGATAAGTGTTTGAGTGTGAACATGTATGGTATACTAAATTATAGGGCTTATCTATTTTATTTTTACTTTCATCATATTTTGCTTTGGTTTTTATACCCCCGAATTCGAAGCTATGTGTTTACAACCCTTCCTTTTCATAACCTATCATACTTTAATAAATCAGAGTCCATTTTCTGTAGGCTGTTTTCGAACCCAGTCAATTACGGGTACTTTTGCTAGTATATATATATATATATATATATATATATATATATATATATATATATACGTACCAAGAGAACTGCTAGTAACCACGGCAAAAAAAAAATGATAGTAACTGCGAGAGTGTACTGTGTTTTGTACATCTAGTACAAAGTAGAAAAACATAAGCTTAGTTACCCTGCGTTTTCTTTAATAACAATGTCCTTAACAGATACATGCCTGCTATACCGACCATAAGTAACTGGCCGGAGGTAATTTAATTAGCATCTAACAAAGCCCAATTCTTTGCTAAGAACGTTTCCCACAGGACGATTCAATTGCAGAACAACGTAGTCGTGAAATAGTTATTCAATTTAATAATCAATTACAATATTTAATATATAAAAAAATTGTGTGCTCCAAAAACTCAATATAGCAAGAACGTCCTTAATCTATTCTCGCGAACTTTGTATCCTGCTGAATATTTTATACTAGAACATAGCATTTTATTATACTATCTAGTTGTAAACAAGAAGTATTTACTAAATTGGAAAATCCCAACTCTCCAACACTTAGGCTTTCGTCAATTCCTTAGACTAAACTAAGGGGCTTTCGAGCAAGATTAAATGACGTTGCTCGCAGCTATACAAGTACGTCAGTACCCCGGTCAGAGTTTTAATAACGTAAAGATTATTTCCTGTAGTTAAAACTACGTCAAAATAAATTTGCTGTAATAACTAAAGTAAAGGCTGTAGAGTTGTTTTATGAAATCATAAAGATTATGTGAACAGGATATTTTTCATATAAAATGACACAGGATATTTTTTTAAAAATTAGGTCCTGTCGAAAGTCTAGAAACCTTATTCCAAATGCTTGGAGAAAGAGGTGAAAAGTGGAGGACGCATTTTTTTTAATCAGACCCTGTCAAAACTCTTGATTCAACAGCCTCATTAGAAAATCAATTCCAAAAGCAATTGGTGAAAGAGGTGAAAAGTGAACGACTTTCGTTGAATATAACTCGTGAAACTAGACAATCTTACTCTATCTATCAACTCAGGATAATATGAGCTACCCAACACTCATAAGGCGAATACTCCCTTTTAGGCCCATTCTTTTTATAGTAGAGTTATTCAAGCAAAAGAAATCTAAATCATATTAAAGTTAGTAGTAGAGTATTAGTATTACTACTGTCTAAATGATTCGTTTTAATTTTCGAATTTTACTAACAAATGCTAATAAAAAACTGTATATGTTTGTATTATAACACGATCAGCCGGTCACTGAGGTGTGACCGACAGACGTGTTACAGTAAATGTCTTAAAGCGGACTCATGAAGATATGAAGATAGGCCAGTCATTAGGGTCTGTGTAGTAAGAAGAAAATCATACCTGAGATGTTGGATCTGGGTGTGGCTGCTTTCTTTTCTCAAGATGATCTCTTCACCCTGGTGGCATTCTGGTGGGAATCTTCATCTCTTTGTCCTCGGGGCCGCCTTTCGACTTCAGACATTTATGAAGGCATTCATGGCAGACACAAGAAAAATGACACGCGACACAATTGTAATATACATAAGGTATAACTAACTATTTTATTTTACATTAGAGATACAATATATATTACAAAAAAAAATAATTTACAATTAATTTTTACAATTAAAACTGGATGATAGGCTTCTCGAAGCTAACTAACCTACCCTAACTAGTGTTGAGGGAGGGGGTGCCCCCCTCATTTACGGAGAAACAGGATATGTGTCCTCACATCATGGTGGTCGTTCAGGAAAGAGACAGAAAGATAGCAAGGGAATTATGGGTAGGGATATCTTTGTATCTCTACGCTCATGGACAATTTACCACCCGTCCATGCTGCAGAGTGTGTTAGAAACAGTGGCACAAGGAAATAGTGCCACAGTATCATATTACTAATGTATTTACTTGCATCCTAATTTTCGAGAGAATTCATATATGTGCTGACTTTTTATATCAGTTATTGCCTACACTCATTCCTGAAATGTATTTTTTAGTTAATTAAAATTACTACTACATCTGTTGAATATACCGATATACCGATATAATATATACACAAATGGATTGTATATCAATGACTCACGTTGATTCAGTCCAACAATGGGGAACATGTTTGACCTTCGGGACAAGATCAAAGTGTAGTTTCTGTTCTTCAAATGCTGCACTTCAATTTCTTGTTCTTTGTCAGTGAAGGAGAAATCCTTCACGACTGAGTCAATTTTTATTTTTGTTCCTTTTCTGCACATTAAAAAACGACCCTGGTGTCTAACTCTGCCCCGTGGGGGAGGCATTGTAAATACAAACAATGGCGAACGTGCTTGTGGATTTTTATAAGAAACACTTATTTAGCTGGACTCATATATCCTATAGTCGTATAGTATACTTTCGATATTATTTTGTGACTTTTACATTGGAACGGAAAAAATACATCTTTTTGCTGATGAAAATTCGCCCTGCGTTTAAGTATAGTTATGAAAGAGAGCGTGGTTCTATTTTAGATTTCCTTAATGCACTGATAACAAAGAACTGCATCGTGTTCCCATACATTAATACATCGTAAACTAAGGATTACAGGATTGTATACACGCCAAGAAAATGAGCTACACAGTAGAATAAATGCTACTTTGCTTCTAATCCACGTGTTGTGTTCACTAAAAATCCATTAATGGCGTCCTCTCGAAAAGTCCTATTCCACACCATGACAATAATGTAATTTATCATATTTAATGTAGTTGCAGTGCTGAATACGTGAGGCGAACTATGTAAGGATTAGATAGTAGAGTCTAACAGCAAATACTTTAAAAATCAGAAGCGGTACCTAACTAGCTAGGGACATTCTTAGTAACATATTCGGGTCTTCAATGTGGAAGCATTTGCTTAAACCCCGTAATGTCGGGATTGACTCACTCACTATATTTGTCGTGCTCATTCGGGCTTTTAATTGAAGATCATGGAGACAATTCACATCGTTTTGCAGCGATTTTTAATGGAAGGGATGTCTCTAAAATTGTTACCCGCTAGGAGATTGTTTCATATATATATATATATATATATATATATATATATATATATATATATATATATATATATATATATATATATATGTGCTATAATGACATTCTATATATAAAATTTTGATATCAGAAATTTCCCACTAGACCAAATTACTGTAGGTTTGCAACAACAGATGCCACATAAAAATACATTATGTCTACACTATTAACAAACCATTAACTTTTAAACGCCATTATCAAAATTTTTGTCGTTACAATATAACACTAAATTTCATTCTAGGCGTGAAATCATCACAATCGCAACCATTTTAAAGGAAGTAGTTAGTATTTTTCCCATCTAAATACCAAGCACTATAACCGCTCTAAGTCATCTGCGGGAGGATTTCTGCACTTTCGCGGATATGGGGTTTCATCATATAATCATTGCCATTACATAATACTTTTATTTCCCAGTTCCACATAAATCAGCACATATATATTCAGAATTATATCCATTTAACATTTCCACTTACTTTATAGTTTGTGTAGTCCTATGTACTTTATATTAATATAGTGAATTATAATATCAAGGCCATTATAATAGAAATTTATCAACCTATATAACTTCACTTAATCTATAAAATATAATTAATATTTTTCTATATTTGAGTTTATGGTATTCCTTTACGTAGCCGTAAAACATTACTAGCTCTTTAATTAAAAAAAAATCTTCATACCTGTTTTCAATTTTGCTAATTTATTTTATGCATTAATTTGACTGTATTTAGAATACTGGTTTAGAATTTTCTTTTAGGTAGTGGCTTTGTTTTGGTTCTCCACGTTTATTAAAAAGAAGTTGTCTCCTATGCATATAGGCCTAAGGCATTCGCTGCAGATATTCTAACAGATCCTTTTGAGGTCATTTATAGTCCTTACGATGTGGTATTTCTCCGCATCACAAAGGGTGCACCGTTTTGTGGCTGGTGAGTAAGCCGGTCCTCTCTACATTCTTCCATTATATGCTAAATGATGTTCAGTTGCCATTTAATTGCAACACGGGAATCTATTTTATTCTTTTTCTTGCCTTAAATTACTGTTATGCATGTAAAATATTTGCTTAAAAGTCCCTTGTGACATACCAGTGTATATTTCTGGCATATCACTAGCCTGATGCGTAATGTCATTTCATATACGAGGGAGTTCACCCTGCACATCCCCTCTAGTAAGCAATCTTCCTTTGATGTTTAAGAGCAATCTGCATTTCCTATTTCATTGCGTTCCCTTGCGATAATCTTTTTTATTGATGGGGTGGTAAAGTAGCTGACTTTACCTGTGTTCCTATTGAATAATTTGTGCAGCGTTGTGGAAGGAAATTTCTGTCAAGCAGTTTCAGGAATATATATATATATATATATATATATGTGTGTGTGTGTGTGTGTATTTGTATATATTTGTAATCATCGATATATAGTCCTGTTTCGTTGTATCACAACTCATCAGTGCCGCTAGACTAGCTCCTCTCCGAAGCCAGACATTGAACCTAAGACCTACGGGAGCGGTGCCAGCAAATAACCTCGCCATATGTCTACTTAAACAAACGTTCGTCCAATATTTTTATAGTACTCAAACCGATTATTTATAAACAAACTGCGAGTCTCGAATTTTTCAGCCAATTAAGTAGCGGGTGAGATTATTTACGACAACACACACACACATATATATGTATATATATATATATATATATATATATATATATATATATATATAAACATTTGCACTTATGTTTGTGTATGCGAGCGTGAGTATATGGATGTTAATGGGACTTATTGGTGTAGTTTGTTTTTGTTATATTCAAATACTAGTATTTTTCATGAAGTTTATGTATTTTTCAAGACGGTAAAATGAAATTAAATTAAAGAATACTATGACATTTCATTCTCAAATGCGATATATAAAAACACCTCAACAACAAATTAGATAAAACAAAAATTAGACAATTCAGTAAGGTGTTTAAACGTGTGTATTTTGCTACACACTTATAAAGGAAAACAACTAAGTTATGTCAGATGTAAGTTCATTCTTAAAAATAGACTTGAAACTTTATAATAAACACATTTCTTTTGAAATCTAAGGAAGTCATGCCTATGTAATATTTGGTATACGGCCCCATACAATCAAATGTTAAAAACAAAACTTGGCAAGAAATTTTTAGATCTTATTGAAAAACACTTTCCCGCAACCAACACCTTACACAAAATCTTCAATAAAAATACCTTGAAGTTAGCTTACAGTTGTTGCGAAAATTTAGAGATGATAATTAAGGCACATAATAACAAAATACTAAATGAAAACATTGTAAACGACAACAAAATAAACAATAAAAAGTAGACACCACGACAGAAATAAAACCAACACTAGCAGAAATAATAATAATAATAATAAAAATAATAATAATAATAATAATAATAATAATAATAATAATAATAATAATAACAAACCAACCCCGGACAAGAACAACCATACCATAAATAAAAATACTAATAACGAACAAGATAAATGCAATTGTAGACACCGCACACTTTGCCCAGTCCAAAATAAATGTCTAACAAAAAGCGTAGTTTATCAAGCAACAATATTTGCGAAAGAAAACCCGAATAACAAGAAATATTACATAGGCATGACTTCCTTAGATTTCAAAACCCGATACTATGACCACAAAAGCACATTCAAAAATAAAAAAAAACAGCGTATAAAAACAACACTAGCGAATAAATACTGGGAACTCAAAGAAAACGGACATTCGCCGGTAGTCGAATGGAAAATAATGAGACAAGCTACCACATGCAGACATTTAGACGACCCATGTAAATTAAGCCTCCATGAAAAATTTTCTATCCTGTACTTTAAAGAACCTCAACATCTATTAAACTGTAGGCGGGAAATAGCAAACAACTGTGTTCACAACATAAAACTTACTCTAGGATAGCGATACAAAATAGCTTTAAAACTAACAATAACAATAGAAAACAAACAAATAAATAAATAAACATGAATATACATAAACGATCACACACATATATGTATATATATGCATATATATATGTATATATGTGCATGTATGTGTGTACACATAGGTATATTTATATTTATATGTAAAAAAAAGGAGAACGTCTACCTAAAACCACTAACCTAGTTCTAAAACAGATCCTTTGTTTGATAAAATGCATGCCCATTGGCTGATAGGAAGGGGCGCGGTGGATACTAGAAAGCTGATTGGCCAACTAGAAATCCTCAACATATATAAAAACAAGAAGCAACCACTGAATTCGCGCATAAGCTTGACGAATCCTATAGTTGGATGAAACGCAGAATATTCAGTGTAGCTTAATCGCCATATATATTTTATAAACTACTATATATATATATATAATTCTAAAACTTTTTGAAAAAAAAACATATTATTACAACCTTATATTCAAACCAAATTCAGATTTATAATTTTATTCTATTTTTTATTCTTAACCCATATTACTTTTCTTATCAAGTAAATATTTTCCTTTTTATTTTAATTTTTTCCAGATACATCTGCCTTACTTAAAAATTGCTAGGTTTATTTATGGTTTCTTTTACATATAAAAACTCCCACCCAATACTTTTGCTGACGAGGAGACTTTATATAAAAAAACAACTATATGTCAAGATTATTGTACGGGGCTTAATGTCTATCACAATAAAAAACATCGTTTCCGAAACGATCGTACAAATCATTGAGTTTGCTGTTGTTTCTTCTCATGAAACAGATTTATACTCTTTAATTCCAATTTGAATTTTTAATTATCTATCAAATTTATATATATATATATATATATATATATATATATATATATATATATATATATATATATAGTCCGCAGAAAAATGTTTTGTTATTCACGATACATCAGTGTAGCTAGATACAAATGTAAGAAACAAAACGTATTTATGAGCATTATTTGTTTGTATTTCTTGTTTTTTTTATATTGCGTACAATAATATCACTGTCAATTAATGACTGCATTTTTCAGTTGTATTGAAAGTATATTAAATGTATACGACAATGTTGTAGCGTTAATTGTGTTTGTTTTCTTTTCTTTCTTCGTGCAGTTGTTCTATTACAAGTAAAATGCGTTACGATTCGAAATTAATCTTAAGCAAAGCAGAAAACAAATAAGGTAATGTCGGAGAGAAACAGCAAATAGAGTTTAAATGGAAATCTGTCGCGATGACGCAACGGCGGATATTCGTGGCTCGGTCAATACTCGCGGGAAATCAGCTTGTGCATACGTCAAAATCGATTGCAAACGAACGTGTAGACATTTGTCACAAACATCGTCAATGGTCGCGTGAAGAAGTAAACATTTTACAATCAAGTAAACAGAATAAACACGGAGTATGAACTCACCTTTAAAATGGGTGACTCAAGATGGCATTATTGAAGAGGAGATATGAATGGCAAAAAAAAAACATACACACGCGCAGAGTTCGGCAACAATCAATTTTACGATTGTTTAAATGTATATCTACAAAAACTATTCAGCATATATGTATATATTAAACCTTTCATTTGTTTTCACTGTCACCGATGGTGTGTTTATATTTGGCAAATATGTATTCATACATGGAACTGGATAAAAAAATATAAGAATTTTAAAAAATCGAGGCATAGCCAATAGATTTCGCCGTGGTCCATATGGTTAGGTCGTCAGTATTGCACATTTAATGCGTGCGATGACCTGGGTTCGCGCTTATGTCGGAACACGTCACTGATGAGATGCAGTACCTCGAAACCCATTTGGGTCTGGCGTTGTCCGTTGTCGATGCAATTGCTCGATTCTATCTAATTCTGGGTTCTAGCTTGATCGTGAAAAGTGTATGTGAACGGGTATTTATATATCTATCTATAATCTCCTCTTAATGTCTAATATATATATATATATATATATATATATATATATATATATATATATATATATTAATGATGTCAAAATGGTGTAGTCTGTACCTGATATACGCAATGGTAAATTTTAATTTAATATAAATACCAGTATTTATATATTGAAAATTTTATCAAGACCGAACAAAAAACTCAATACGAAATAGAGCGTAGGGCTTATTATAAGAGAGAGAAAATTAAAACTGTAAGCTAAAATTTACAATCAAAATTCATTGTTCGACTGAATGCTCCAAAAAAATTTTTGGAGTATTCCGTCGAACAATAAATTTTGATTGTAAATTTCAACCTACAGTATTAATTTTCCTTCTCTTATATAAACACACACACACTCACACACACACACACGCATATATATATGTTTGTGTGTGTGTGTGTTTTGTATACATATATATAATGAATTAAATTAAAACAAATGAATAAATAAAATACAAAAAAATAATAAATAAATATAAAACTTGATGCTATAAAACTGATGTCGCCACCAAAAAGGGGGGGAACAATCTTTGATAGCTAAAAATACTAAGGCACTAGCATCGATAAGAGTATAATATTCCTTCAGGTAAAACCGAAAGCTTGACGCCAATAAATTACCGTCAAGTTAAAAGACACCAACATCTCTTTCCTGCGACAACTTAACTGCACGAAATCGTATCTCTCCTCGTCTCTCACCCATATTTCTTTTCTTTATTACACTTCCGTCCAAAAAGCCCGTACTGCTCACATTCAGAAAGTATACACCCCACTTTCCTCCAGAAAGTTAACCACACCCAAATATCTTATAAAACTAATGTAATTTTTACTCCGATTTCAATATCGATTCTTTTTTTGGTCTGATAAGTTGTTATCCATGTATTGTGATTCCACTGAATCAGGTATGCACATATGTAACATATAATATTTGTTTTTTCATGACAAACAAACTATATATATATATATATATAATTACGCGTGTGCGTGTGTGTACGCTTCTGCGTAGTACGAGCCGATAGTAACTTTGCTTGGCCGAAGTACTCTGTGTAGAATCAAAACCATTTTGCTAAGTATTTTACTTGAACGTCAACACTTACCAAGAACAAAATTTTCACGAAACTGAGATCAAAAGAAGTGCCCAAGGGCTGGAGAAACAATAGCTGCATAATTTTAATCACCGAAATTATTGGGCAAAATATTATTATTTAAGATGGAAATTCTAAAATAAAAAAATGTTCACATTGAACTTGAAAGCGACCGTCTTACAGATTGGAAATACTCGGAAAGTAAACCGTCACGTAAAAATCCCGTTTGGTCTTAAGTACAGAAAGAAAAGGGAATATTGATCGTGGTTGAAAGCGGACACGTTTTTAAATGTTTTACCTGCGCAATCGTACATTGAATCTCGAATGACGTGTAAATAACGATAGAGTACCGAATCACTACAATCGTCTTATATGTGATAAATATATTCTAATGGAGAGAAAAGGGAATCACTAAAAGTTGCCCAAGGTTTTTTATGTTCTCATTTGAGACGGGAAAGGCTGTTTTGACCTGTACATTCTCAGGTAACAAGACACCGTATTAGGTTTTAGATTGTGCCAGGAGTGTTCTTCGTGATTCTTATGTCACTAAATTTATTTGTTATTTCAATTTTCATGCATTTATTGTTTTTTTCCTAAGTATTTTCCTAGGTATTTTTTTCTAAATAGAACAATGATGATGAATAATAATTATCATTATATTAGTAAGAGTTTCTTTTTACTTAATCATATCTG
Organism: Euprymna scolopes; assembly: GCF_053919585.1. Classification (NCBI taxonomy): domain Eukaryota; kingdom Metazoa; phylum Mollusca; class Cephalopoda; order Sepiida; family Sepiolidae; genus Euprymna; species Euprymna scolopes. Next base: position 136,292,556 of record NC_136485.1, read on the forward strand.
AAACTTTCTTTAGAACAATAAAATCTCGCCGTATGTTGTGTATTAGTTTGTGTTCTACTGTGCATCTACTCAATCGTTTTGCTGCATCTGTTGCCAAACAATACTTCATTTGGAACATGATAAATTCACTTATACTATTTATATCATTGTTTATGTCTGTGTATCATGCATAGTGAAAGAAGTAAAACACAATTAGAAAAATGTAAATAAAAAAACTTAAAAGAAAATCTGTATGATGAACATTGTACTTGCATTTCCAGCCTTAATTTATCTAAAAAACAAAAAAACAAATACGGCAAAGTGTTTGGATTATTAATACCCTGTTCTGATCTTAAAAATTATTCTCACTAAGTCTTGGCAAATTCGACCTTCCACATTCTCAATGTCCTTATTGTCAGATTGAGTTTTTTACTTGAACTCGGGAATCTGTACAGAGTTTTCAAAAGAAGCCACAAATGTAGTTTACACTGGATCTGTTTCTCCTTAATCTATGTGAAACTAACAAAATATTAATTTTATCCTTTGTATCGCTCATATAGAAGAGTGGACTTTCAAGTTGTTTATACTAATTATACTTTTTTTCACTATCTATTGTTCTGTGGCTATGTGTGCAGACTGTCTTGTTTGTCAAGACACATTGCATGAAGGTAGAAGGTTACATCGGTCAGAGGATTATTGTAATTATATCCAAAATGACAACATTAGTTCGAATAATCAAAATATTACAAATCATCGATCCTCGGCTTAAAAATTCTTCAAATTTGTCTTTTTACCTCTTTTGACAAATTTTCTAACTTCATTTGCGTTCTAGCAAAAGTCGTCTACCTTGATTTCTCATTGGAATGAATATTGGTCTTCACTGAAATTTAGATAGCAATAAGGCTTCCTACGTACCCAGTCCTCTTTGCACTCAACCAAGCGGAGGTATGGCTAGTGCTTATCCTCCTTGGTGTTTCTATCCTCCTTAACCTTCCTCAATTATTTGGTGTCGCGTCATTTCATAGTGAGAGACACACACACAAAATAGGGATGAAGGTTGGGGCACAGAAGGATCCTTACAATGATACAGTTTCAGTTTTCATGATTTCATGTTATATTTCTTTTGGTGTACATCTGTAGCAATTTTTGTATCTCCGGCCTCTGCATGTAGCTCATGTGTGTTACTATCCACATTCAACGTTTCCCTTACTATATTTGCCATATTTTATTATTGTTATCCGATGTATCTTCTCAACCATTCCTCTAATTTGAATTTACTGCATTATTTTTAAAGGTTTTTTCGGCATTTGTCTCAATGCTCTTACTATTAGTAGTGGTCTGTTGATTTTCTTTATCTTCTGTATCTCATTCAGCTCTTTGGCCAGTTTAAGTGCATTTCCTCCGCTTCTCTATATTCTTGACCTTCAATCTGTAGCCTGCTGGAACGGCAAAATCTCTAATCTGGCAGGATGTTTTTCTTCTTGTAAACTGTCCTGACATCAGGTCTTCTTGCTTAAATTGAGTTTTCGAGCGTAGGCACAAAGAATGTTCAACATCCGTACGTGTACACGCCCATAAGTCGACCATCGGTTAACATTTATTGCAGTGATACTGTATTATATTGTATTAGAGTAAAATCGTTGAACTTCTTTATTGACTCAGTGTTTTAGAGATAAATAACTTAAATGGAACATTCGAATATCTATGTATCTCATATAGATTTCAAGTGTTATCCCCAGGTAGTGGGCCCTTGATTTCTGAGAACTTCGACTGAAGTAAAATGAAACATTCTTTTTCTTACACAAAGCACTCTTGAACACCAACTTAACATTCTTGAAACGGTGTCCATTTATTTACGTTAGCCGTCTCTGTGTAAGCAGACGGAATACAGCCATAATTTAGAAATCATGTGAGTTCGATGATCTTTATCTAACCTAGCTAGTAATTTATGGTCTTTTGGCCACGTTTTTATACAATGTTGATTTCGTTGTCGATGTTTATTCATTATTATATCCCTACCCCACCTCTTTTTACTACTTTCGTTTTATTTGGGGTTTTTAAATATTGAATTAGAGTAAAGGATTACCAAATATTTTGTAGTATATTTAACTTTTTGTTAATTATAACACATTTTCGTTAATAATATATGTTAAACTATTAAACAAATACTTAGACAATTTATGATAATGGCACTGCGCCAAGTATAATTCCAATATTTGATAAAAGTATTTACCCATAATATCTGTATATATATATATATATATATATATATATATATATATATATATATATATATGTTTTTATTTGTTTTTGTTAGCGATATTTTCATGAATGCATTCAAGTATTTATACGAAAGGGCATTTTTACCTAAATGCTTGTTGGGAATAATTTTCCCATTGACCAATCTAGTACTCCCTTTAATGGGGTGCGGCATATATATTATTTTTTTAATTAATTTATTTTTCTTTAATATAATTGTCCACTGACACGTGTTTCGTCGTCCACGTCTCATCAGAGTGGCTATATCTTTCGTCGTCCACGTCTCATCAGAGTGGCTATATCTATCTATCAATACAGGGTGTTTCAAAAGTCTTGGGAACATAAAGATTTTTAATAACTCAAAAACTATTAGGAGTTAAAAAATGAAATTGGTACCGTTGGAAAGGTTAAAGTTTCAAGTTTTGTGGGGAATCTTCAAACTTGCTCAATATGAGCACAATTCGTAACACGGCAGACATCTAGTCGATAGTCCATTTCCTGCCAAACGCGTTCCAGCATCTTGACGTCAATGGTTCCCACAACTGCCGTTATTCGAGCCTTTAGTTCGTCAATATCTCTTGGAAGGGGCGGCACATAGACTTGTTGCTTGACAAAGCCCCAAAGGAAAAAGTCACACTCAGTACCCCATATGCGAGTGCTATGCTTGTTAACTTGGCAATTCAGATAGAAGGTCGCCTCATCGCTAAAAACAAGCCGGTCATCAAAGCCGTTATCTTCCAACTTCTCTTGCATTGCAATGCAAAAGTCACGGCGAAGTGGCTTATCAGTGTCCTTCAACTTTTGGACCAACTTGAGCTTGTAAGGTACCATTTGCAGTCGTTTCCTTAAGACACGCCAGACAGTTGCTGGAGCAAGCTGAAGTTCCCTGCTGGCTCTTCTCACTGATTTACGGGGGCTCTGCTGAAAGGCTTCCGGACTTGCTCAACTGCATCTTCTGAAGTTGAAGGGCGACCTGTTCGCTTACTTGGGCACAAACACCCATCTTTCACAAATTTAGCATGTCATCTGACAATGGGTTTCCTTTCAGGGACTTCTTTTTTAAATTTCCTGCGAAATGCACGCTGAACACATGTCCACGATTCAGTCTTTGCAAATTGGAGGACGCAAAACGCCTTGTCTTGTTTAGAGAACGCCATTACTGCACATGGAAGGATAAGACGAAAACCATTAGTATGACCAAAAACCTGATTAAGCAAGCTTTAAAATGACACCAGTTTCATTTTTCTACCTGGAATAGTTCATGAGATATACGCATTTGTAATGCTCCCAAGACTTTTGAAACACCCTGTATATCTATATATATATCTATATCTATATCTATCTATCTATCTATCTATCTATCTATCTATCTATATATATATATATATATATATATATATATATATATATATATATATATATATATATATATACACTAGCGGCCAACAATGTGAGACAGTTTAGTTTTTTTTTTTTTTTTTTACAATTACTCCAGAACATTCGGAGGGAGAATTACAACTAAACTTACACACATTTAACACATCTCTTATGTTGCTACACTGTATTAATTTTACTTCATGATAATAAATAGAAAAAAAGTTATGGTCGTTCCAATTTTTTCAATTAAAGTGGCCGAAACCGTGGGACAAAGCAAAGAAAATTATTTATTGTGAACTGTGTAGTCAGTTATTCACTTTTCTAAGATCAAAAATAAGGAATAAGTCGATTACGTCATTTTGTAGTTATTGCAGCTGGTTTTACCATCAATATAGCACATAAAACTTATCCCCCCGTCAAAAAAATCAATTATTAAACTTTAGGGGAAAAAACATTCAATACAAAATATAGCCGATGGCTTGAAGCTGTGAGAAGGTACCATTGGCAGGATTAGCAAATCTCTCGACGGTGGCAATCTTTCTAGGGCAATTGCTCTTGACATATCTAAAGCCTTTGATAGGGTATGGCATAAAGGTTTACTTCATAAGATCACTAGCTATGGTATAGCTGGAAAAGTCTTCTCAATTATTAAATCATTTCTTTCTGATAGGTTCATAAGAGTAGTAGTTGAGGTGCAAAAATCAGAAGCTCACAGTATTAATGCCGGTGTCCCTCAGGGATCTATCCTGGGCCCAACTCTTTTCCTGATCTACATTAATGATCTTCCAAATCATATCCTTACATCATTTGTAGACATTTATGCTGACGACACTACCATTTATGGTACCACATCTAAGACAGTAAACGAGCAAGTACTCTCCAATTCTCTCTCCTCTGATCTTGAGCATGTAGTACAATGGGGAAAGGAGTGCCTGGTTACTTTTAATGCATCTAAAACCAAGCTTCTCTCTTTACATCATCAACATTTTAATCCACATTTGTCATCAATTGAAATGAATGGCTCTCGTCTTCAGGAGGCCTCAAGTTTTGACAAGCTTCTGGGCTTGACCATTACTCCTGATCTTAAATGGAACACGTATATCAAATCTTTTGCCAAGGCCGCTGGAAAAATGGTGGGATCTTTCTATCGATCCAGTAGATATCTCACTGCTGATGCAATTCTCTATCTATATAAGAGCCAGGTACGTCCAAGGATGGAATACTGTTGCCACATCTGGGCAGGAGCTGCTAGAAAGGACTTGTCCTGCCTTGATAGAGTTCAAAATAGACTTCGTAGCCTCGTAGGAGATGTCCTTTTCTCCTCCTTACAACCTCTATCTCACAGAAGAGATGTTGCGAGTTTGTCTCTGATGTATCGTTATTTTCATGGAAAGTGTTCAACTGAGCTTCAATCTATGGTCCCCCCTCGCCAAACTTTCACAAGAAACACTCGTCTAGCTGTAAACACTATCAATAATTTCCCCCACTCTTTATCTGTGCCTAAACCTAAACATAGATTCCATGAACAAAGCTTCTTTCTTAGAACTGCACGCCTGTGGAATTGTCTTCCGTTTTCCTGCTTTCCGGCTGACTACAATATGGTTGTGTTCAAGTCTAAGGTAAATAAGTTCTTGATGAGCCGTTCCATATAAGTTATTAAATTTACCAAATTTTCATTACTAATGATTACTATATTGACCAACTTCTACTGTACACTCTTTAACCCTTATCCTTGAGTGGCCTCTGGGCCTTGATAATGTGGTGATGCCTTTGTAAAAAAAAAAAAAAAATATAAAGGATTTTAAGAATGCTGGGAAAATTCTACCAACCAAGAAAAATGGCAGACCTCGAATAATTTCTCCTAGACAAGATCGATTGATTTAGAAGAAGGCACTGAACGATAGTTTTCAGACAGCTGCCAGCATTTCCCGTGAACTACATGCCTATCAAAGCGTCTCGTAAAACAGTATCAAAGCCGCCTGAATAAAATTGGAGATCACCAGCAAAGAAACCGTTGATAAACAAGAAGAACAAGAAACTCTGATTAAGTTTTGCTCAAGAGCATGTCTTGTCGACAGATGATCAGTGACGAAATGTTTTTTTTTCTAATGAAAGTAACTTTAATATATATCGATTTGACGGGAAGAAATTTATAAGGAGATTTGCTGGCGAAAGATTTAATAAATGAAAATGAACGAAGAAAACGGTTAAGTTCTGTGTGGGTCGCGTAATGCTGTTTTGAATGAATTGTTGGGAAACAGCGACTGATCTGGTCCGTCTAAACACCAGAGTTAATGGAACAATATACAAGAATTGTTGAGATATCATATCATGCCAATACTTCGGAATTTTGAGTGTGAAAACCTATTTTCATGCAGGAAAACGCCCACCATTGCCACAAGGCTAAGCATGAAATGGATCTTTTGAACGAGCAAAATGGAAATGTTTTGGATTAGCCTCCTCGACGACCGGACCTAAACCCCATTGAGAACATATGGTCTACTTTAAGGAACCGTGTTAGTGCAGATAACTCCATCAATACTGAATATGTGTGGCTAAAACTTAAAGAAGAATGGGCGAAATTTCACGTGATGAATGTTTCCATCTCATTCAATCTTGCAGGAGAAGAAGCGCTGGAGTTATAGAAAATAAAGGCGCGTTCACAAGATATTAAATGTATGTCCATTAATGTTTGCATTTTCATGTTTCAATGTTATTTTTTTTAAATGTATTTGCTTGTCTAACGGTTTGACCACATATATAATTAAAATAAATATTGAAATGCTCATAACTTTTTCTATCATTTAAAATAAAGTGGAATTGATACAGTGTATCAACATAATAGATATGTTAAATGCGTGTTAGTTTAGTTTATATATATATATATACATATATATATGTAAATATATATATATACATATATATATATATATATATATATGTATATATATAAGCATGTCGTTCGCCATTGCTCGGTCGTAAAATACGCTAAATAATACTTTATTAATGCATATTTCGTATTTATTATTATATTGTATTGGACCAAAAATATGTTAATGACGTAAAAGATTTTAAAAAAAAATGACTTGTACGACACCACCGAGAATCGAAATCAAAACGTTTAGCTTACAATTTACTTTTTCCTTTCTCGTCAATACCTTATCCATGAAGACATGTTTGCTTCAAGGCTTCAAATTAAAACATGAACCAACAGCTGTTACGTAAGGCATGCATATTCGCAATGCCGTCGTTCGACCTTCACCTGGAAAATTATATTTTCACACTTTTGCGCCGATTTTCCCCGGCTAAAACGCAAATATAAAGTTTCGCATGTGTTAGAATACCCTATTTATTAAGTTTCATGTTTGTATACAAAGCCCGGAAGAGGAGTTTAATAGACAAAATTTATTAAAGAAATATATATACGCATACATAAATATATATATATATATATATATATATATATATATATATAGAAAGCGTTTTATATGTACCATCATCTATTTATGCAAATATTTCGCACGTATAATATCCACATGAATATAATTACATGTAATAGCTTACTAAAGATGATCATCCCATAAGAAAACCGAAAAAAACACGAATAAAAGTTAATAAAACCGAATGTTTAAAAGAATATGTAAATTAGCTAGATCTTTTGCAGATTAATGGAATTCCACGACCAATATAAAACAAAGTTGTATTTTTTTTTAAATAAAAAGAAAAAAGGGGGTTTTATATGAATATCAATACACACAAAAAATTCATAGGAGAATATACATGTGTGTGTATACACCCCGTACCAGAATAATATACAAATCGATATTTTTGTTCCAACTCCGATAGTTTTTAATGAAATTTGTAAAATTTAGCACGTTATATGGCAACACTAACACAAGAGCAGATCTAAAATTTTAAACTAATCTGCAGAGTAATAAACAATTGGCAGCCATTTTGGTAATTTGCATTTTTTTCAGCGTGCCAACTTTATATGCAAACCAATGCTAAAATATGGTGAAGTGCTAAAAGATCATCGAAACATTGATTATTCTAGGAATTTGTAAATTGAGAACAATAATAAAGAACAAACAACTTCAATATGGTTTTTAGCACAATCAATATCTTATATGATTGCTATTTTTAGTGAGAAGAGTAAAAAGCCTTTGGTCCATTGAAGATGTCAAACTTTCGATTTACTCTGGCAGCAGTCAGAATAGCATTCCAGACGTCATCCTTGGAGTTGTACTGGATTCCTCTGGAGTAAATATTTTGTTTCAAGACGCTCCACAGATTTTCGATTCGATTTAAATCTGGAGAACAGGCTAGCCATCGCATTATTTTCCAATGTCGGGCAAAAACTCTCTACAAATATTCAGTGGCTATCCTTTCAGATTGGGACGGTGCATTATCATGCATGAATACCATTTTCATCAGGAATGCCAAATTCATCTTTTTGTGCCAGGGTTCCAAGTGTTTCTCAATGAAGTCAATGTAGACTTTGACGGTAATTTTCAATCCATCTGCGACATTGAATGGTCATTAAGCTCATTGCCAATGATTGCAGCCCAGAACATCACTCCACCACATCCTTGTTGAAGCCTGATCCTTTGGGGATGTATCCCCTCATTATGTTACCATCTACCTCTTCACCCACCGAGTCCATCAAGGGTTGCTAGAAACTCATCGGTGAACAAAACAGTTTGAAAATTCACCTTGATGTGATCTCTTGCCCACTCCATCCTGTTTTTCTTGTGGCTATCCTTCAATTGAGGGCGGACCTCTGGCTTGCCAAATTTCGCAATCGTCCTCAGGATACGGCAACGAGTTGATTTGGGCAAATCAGGAACGTCACCTTTTTCAAAAATTGTTTACTAGTTTCACGTGGGTTACGACGAACTTCTCTCTGGATCTTGCTCACTGTTGGATGCAACAGATATGATTTCTTACGAATTTTCCCTTTGTCAGAACATCCGTTGCAAAGTTGGGGGTTAGTACAATATTTTTTATTGTACTATAATCACGGTGTAATTCGTTGCCAATTTCTAAGGTGGAAATCTTATTATGGAACCTTTGAAGAATTTTAGACTTCTCAGCTTGACTTAAACCACGTTTACGTCCCATCTTGCATATAAATATGGCACACAGAAAAAAACTGCAACGAACCAATATGGCTGTCGTTTGCTCGCTATTACGCAGATCAGCTTAACATCTTATATCTGCTGTCTGCGCATGCGTTAGTTTTGCTGTATAAAGTGCGAAGTCTCACGATTTTTCATTGAAAACTATCGGAGTTAGAACAAAAATATCGATTTGCATATAATTCCGGCACGGGTATATATATATATATATATATATATATATATATATATATATATATATATATATATATATATATATATACAGTGATGATCATATTTATTGGCACGGTAAAATAAAAGTTAAATTTTGTCTAATAAATTCTAAAAAAGGGATTAAATTAAAGAAAATAACAAAGTGTATTATGTATTTTTAACTGGCCTTTCCGATGCAGCAATCGGATTTTAGAAAAAATAAATAACAAAGGAACAACAAACATAATTGCAAAAAACCCTTGTTCAAAATTATTGGCACGGCTTTGTTTTTCTTTTAGTATCAGTATAATATCAATCAATTTCCGGTTTACGTGCTTTCTGAACTTTTTTATAGCCATATTATACTTGTTTAACGCTAATTCAGTGAATAATTTTTTTTCAGATAATTTTTAAATAGCGATTTATTTAAACTATTATAAGTGACTAAATTATAATTTTCAATCGCCATGGTTAAAACTAAGGAACACAGCGAAGACGTCAGGAAGCTTGTTGTAGCATGCCATACCAATGGGGAGGGCTATGATAAGATTTCAAAGAAGCTAAACCTTCCCAAATCCACTGTTAGAGCCATAATAAACAAGTTCAAATCGCAAGGCCACGTTATGAGTTTAGAGGGTAGAGGGAGAAAAAGGATTCTTTCCCCAAGAGATGAACGGAAAATTGTTCGACAAGTAAAACAAAACCCAAGGATCTCTGTTGGGGAGATTGTTGATGAACAGAGCACCTCTGGAGTGAATGTATCTCGACATACAGTTGGTAGAGTTTTGAAGAGAGCTGGTTTAAAAGCATGTCGTCCGAGAAAGACTCCGTTATTGAAGCCTATGCACCTGAAAGCAAGGCTAGCCTTTGCAAAACGTCATATTGATAAAGATGTTGCATTCTGGAAACGTGTTCTATGGACTGACCAAACGAAAATAGAGTTATTTGGCCATAATAAAGTGTCTTATATTTACAGAAAATCTGGCGAAGCTTTCCTGCCTAAGAACACCATACCCACAGTTAAGCACGGTGGAGGCAGTTTGATGTTTTGGGGATCCTTTGCTGCCTCTGGACCAGGGCGACTTGTTAAGGTCACAGGTAGCATAAAAAAGGAAGATTATGTTAAAATATTGGATGAAAACCTGAAAGACTCTGCTAAAGAGCTCTCACTTGGTCGTCGTTGGTGGTTCATGCAAGATAATGACCCAAAGCATTCGGCTAAACTGACTAAGAAATGGCTTGAGGACAATCATATTAATGTTTTGGAGTGGCCATCACAAAGCCCAGACCTTAATCCAATTGAAAATTTATGGAGAACATTAAAATTGAGGGTAATGCAAAGGAAGCCTAAGAATCTTATTCAATTGGAGGATTATTGTCAGGAAGAGTGGGCTAAAATTACTACTGAAGAGTGCAACAACTTGGTTGTAAACTATGAAAAGCGACTGAGGAAGGTAATCAAGGCCAAAGGCTATACAATTGATTATTAAATAAATCGTGCCAATAATTTTGAACAAGGGTTTTTGCAATTATGTTTGTTGTTCCTTTGTTATTTATTTTTTCTAAAATCCGATTGCTGCATCGGAAAGGCCAGTTAAAAATACATAATATACTTTGTTATTTTCTTTAATTTAATCCCTTTTTTAGAATTTATTAGACAAAATTTAACTTTTATTTTACCGTGCCAATAAATATGATCATCACTGTATATATATATATATATATATATATATATATATATATATATATATATATATATGTTAGTGATGGGACGATTCCAATATGTTTCCAGATTCCGATACCATTACCAATTCTTTTATAAATTTCCGATTTCGATTCTTTATAAATCTGTAATTATGTTACTATAATATTTATTTTCCCTGATTTTCGTAAAAAAATAACACATGTTAAATACGTAGATATTTTTCTAAGCGACTAAATACGTTTGTGGAGGATGATGTCTCGATTTTAGCTTTACTGGTTATTTAAAATCAATAAATATTGATTATTTTATCATTATTACCAGGAATGGAAGATTTTACTTTAAGTAAAATCAAATAAAAAAAAACAATGAAAAGAATCGTTTTGGCATCAGAAAAATAGGCATCATTTTTTTCCGATTCTGATACTATCAAATCTTCTGATATATCCGATTCCCGATTCCGATTCCGAATAATCGTCCCAACACTAATATATACATACAAACATTTATCAGAAAGAAACTGTGGGAAATTTACACACCACGCACATCTCTCCCCCCCCTCTCTCTCTCTCTCTCTCTCTCTCTATATATATATATATATATATATATATATGGGGGGGGTATAAGTACATACGCAAAAGATTACCTAAGTTTGCACATGTGGACTACGAAAAAATTGTAAATTCTTAGTTTCTCCCGCTGATTATACGAATGTAAATGGACGTTGCTAATCGTCACGGCTGATAGGTTAATCATCGATATTAAAGTTGTTTTAATGAACAACGATTGTAAAAAAATCTAACAAAAATAAATCTATCTTTTATTTCGATTTTGTTTTTTAGTATCAGAGGCTATTCGAAATTCATCCGTTCTTTTCAAAATGAATATTTGTTAAGCGTCTGTGTTGACGCCTAACGGTATATTACGAGAGATGGTGTATATTGTTTTGTTTTTCAGCACTGTAACCGATTCAACCGATACCAAACAAGCGTTGTCAACAAAGAACAGTGTCACGGAGGATGGTTCACTCGATTAGAGGTTATGTGGAGCAGAAGAGGGGTGCGTCTTATTGTACTCACACTTAATTCTCGAAAATGTATAAAATAAATAAACATACAATAAGCGTCGCACTATAACCTGATGTACAATATGTTTATTTTATATATGTATAATGATTTATCAAAATTATTTCAAGTTATATTTAATTTCGTAAGAATCGTATACAGCATTTATTTAGCTCCTTCCTTAGAGGGTTAGACACACAGCCAGATATGCACTCCGTGGCGTTTTCCAATTTTCGGTGAAAAGTCGTTATTTCAATTATTTTATTGTGGACTTTAATATAAAGTGAACTTGACCATTAATATAAAAAAATAGTTTTCGATCGCACTACTTTGTATTAGATACACCAGCATAAATGATGCCACAAACAAAAACACTTGTCAGTTATAGTATATATACGCTTGCTATTATTTCTAGTATCAGATTTATGGTTATAGTTTTATATTGCTTTTGTACAATATCTAATAACAACACGTTATAATTCAGCGTTTGAGTATGCTATGAGTTTTTAACTTTTCACTGTTTATAAGGAGTTGTATAGTCTTCATTTAACATATCTGCCTCATATGGGGATGAGTAGCAATACTTCTACAAACAGGCAGACTTAGTACTACTGAAAATACGAAAGATAGAGCGCTTTTCTTCTTACGAGATATATTGTACGTAACTTTTGGGAACAACTTTCAGAGAACTTTCTCAATGCAGATATGTAATTTCCATTCAATGCAGATATGTAATTTCCATTCAGGACGTTATTTTGCATAATACACTTATGTATTATTTAATAGTCTTAAAGCTATATCTCTTGGTTTACAATCATTTTTTTTAAATAACAAATCGAAATAGAATATTATTAAGTCGAAATAAATAAAATGGCATCTTACTGGTGTTAATCATAATACAGACTTAAACTCCTTCTCAGATTATATTCCGTTTTATGTAAAACAGATAAACTTTCTATTCATATCAAATCGACATAAATAATGAATGATATTGTAAACTTCATGATATAAAATATCAATTTATATTAACTTTTAAGAAGTTAACTAAAATATTATATGATTTCGTATGTTATTTATGCCTTGATGTCTTCTATAATATAAATTACACCTGCCTGTTTAAATGCATGTATATATGCATGTATATCTGCCTAAAAGATCCGACAGATTTTCACGGGATTTGTATCGTGTTGAAGCTCGACCCTTGCAGCATGAAAATTTCATTATATAACGCTATAAATTAAATTTATAAAATCTTAATGCTGCAATATTTTAAGTTATAAATTGATTATATTTTTACTAGAATATCCTGTCCTTTTTCTTTCCCAGTTTTAACAACTAGTCCTTTACCTTATTATATTTAAGTTTAACCATATTACTGTTGATGCTCGTATGTTCCTATTGTAATCCATGATTTTTCTAGGCTTTCAATAAATTCCCTTTGTTCTTTATTTAATTTACATCTTATTTTTTGGCCCTCATAAACATATATGTAATAAAATGCACGCCACTCGTCTGCTTTAAATTAAACCCCCAATAACCTCCCTTTCCTGCTGTCATTCTCTGTTTCACTTATAACTTTTCTATCCTCAACACCAGTGAATTAATAGCAACAGTAGTCATGAAAGTGTCGCTCACCTCCTTACATATTTTTATGATTTTGAACACCAGAAAATTCTTCAGAACTTTTGTTTTACTGAACGAAAATTAATTTTTTTTCACAGTATAGCTGAGAAGGTGATCCATAAGCTAATAATTCTTTGAAATTTGGTCCAAAAATGAGTCAGTGGTGAAGCTTTAAAGCAGTTCTAAATGACTAAAACTGCCACTTAACTATATATTCAAACACTACCGTGTTTATATATATATATATATATATATATATATATATATATATATATTACTTCTAGCGGGGCGGGTGTGCGTACGGTTTTACCCGGTCGTAAACCATGCTTAAATATTATAGTTTAATTGTCCAGATTCTGTAGATATTATTATAAAGTTTGGGTTTCAAAAGTTAAAAAAAATGTATTTGGATGCGATCAGCCAGAATCGAAACTGAAACAAAACTGTTACATCATAAAGTTGGTGACGTTAACGGACAGTCTAAAAATAAAAAAAAAATAACTAAGATGAATCTACAAAATATATAATGATTTTTTTCAATTTTGACCCATGTTTAACCACTTAAAAACTATTTTAACCGACTAAAGACCCATATCAGGACCGTTAAAAGCCCAATAATTGTAGGCCCCTAATAACGCTCTGCGACTGTTAGTTTCGGAGTGGGTAGAGTTTGAAAATATGGAGACAGACAGGCAGTCATATGGCATTTTATATATTAGATCATATAAATTCACTTCATGAATATGTGGGTTCCAAACTGGTTCCGAAACGGCTGAGCTTATATTATTGCAAATTTAAGTCGAAGCGTATATCTATGTCTGGCAGTGTTCTTAGCTATGTTTTGTACAGAGATTTCTCCGAGAAGTTTCAAAAATCAAATAAATATTACCTTAAAATAGATGTTCTTTCTTATAGATGAAAAAGAATAAGTTTACTGGAAAATATTTTAATAGGAAAGGGAGATAATAAAATTTCATTAAAACATTTTTTTCAGAAACAAACCTAATTATTTAATTTTAATTTGTCTTATTAATGAGTTCAAGTTGCGATAAAAAATACTATTTCTTCGTTTGCATGTTTTAAAACTGAACATTAATCAGTAGATAATTTTTCAGGGCTGTAATCGTCAAGCCTTAATATCAGCGGAGGTGATATAGTAAAGTAATAACATAGAATTTGATGAAGGACATTAACATTATTATTCTTTTATTTTTTTATTTTATTTTTACAAATTTATCCACCGGGAAAATTATACTTCTTTATATATATAATAATCATTAGAGAATTGAAACTCGAATTATAAAAAAATACGCAATCTGCATGAATTTAAATATGTTCAAGAGTATTGTACGAACGGGCAACGCCGGGCTTCTAGCTAGCTTACACACACACGCACAAACACAAACACAACACACACACACACACACACACACACACACACACACACATATATATATATATATATATATATATATATGGTGCAAAACTTTGTTGAAATTTAAAGACTGACAGTTTTTCTTTTTTTTAACTTTTGTTTATTTTATCCTTGATTTCTTCATTACAGCCGTTTCGTTAATGGGATGGCAATTTTATGATTTAATGTGTCCATAAAAAATCCCTGTCCTCAACAAATATATATATATATATATATATATATGTGTGTGTGTGTGTGTGTGTGTGTGGGTGTGGGTGTGGGTGTGGGTGTGGGTGTATGTATTTAGAAGGAGACCTGATCATGGCCGAGATTTAATCAGAATCAACAAATGTGTTAACCTTCCCTATTTTATTGTCATGGAAATCGGGGAAATCGTCCATTTTTTAAACAAATCGATTAACCACCTGCTCTTGTTGAAGACCGCGTAGAGAAAATTCACACAATGATTTGGTTGGCATTACATTGTAATTTACGTTGTACTGTAAATAATCTACTGTTGATTTTATAAAATCAGAATAGTATACAATCGATTGAATAAGGACTTTAAATACAAAGTCATATATCATAGTTAAATTGTGTGTTCATCAAAAAGTCGTGTCGAACGCGCTTCTGTCATATCAAATAACCTATTGTTGATTCTGGACACCGGGCCTTTTTACTTATCCAGTAAGTATGGTTGAATTAAAGTTTTATATGCAAAAGTTAAGTATCCTGGTTGAATTTTGCTGTAAACAGAAACAATTCTTTCCAACGCACCCTGTCTAATAAAAAAAAACTACTGTTAATTTTATATGTCGGGCTTTTCGGATTGTGTGGTAAACTTCTCAAATGAACGTGTGATGTAAGGTTGTATGAGGTATGGAATTAAGTAAAATTGGCTGTTACTCCTTTTATCGGAATATTTCAATTATCGATTATCGATACTTAGCTGAGACATTCTGACACAAAACATAAGAATGCTGGCAGACGCATAAATTACCTTTGTGTAAAATTTTATAATTTATATTATTTATAATTATATTTATCTAGTCGTTTTCGAGTCCATGGATACGTCCTCAAGCCCAGACAGATAAAGTTTCTTTTAATATAATATAGATATATAAGTAGCAGAAAAGTTTTATTTATAACGTCAGTCCAAGAAGTTTTTCGTTTTATAAATTCTAATAAAGTTTTAAAAAAGAGTATTTAAATAATACTTAAATTTTCACTACACATATTTTGCCGGACTTCGTATACATTTTCTTAGGTGAGGAAAAAAGATTTAATTTAGTCTTTGGAAGGTTTTTGGATTAAGCATAAAAGTAAGATAAGACTAATATGAAAAGAATGTATCTATTTTAATGGTAAATAAAAAGAAACCCATTCGAAAAATATAAAATGTTTAAAGAATTTTAAAAGATAAATGTATTAGGATCATCATATCTTACTTTTTGTATATTTTTTTCTATTATAATTTCAGCGTATATTCTTTAAAATGGCGACGTGTCTGTTAACATTGCGACTGACCTGAATAGGTGCTTAATTAAATGAAATTTCCTTGTGGTGTCAGTCACCGACGAGGTCTATTGAGTCAGCGATAGTGAATAAAGTTAACAAATGCCCTGCATCTACAAGCAGTGATATCGGTAAATGCGGTGAACACAGTTATTTTTATCAGATAACGGGACGAAGACGGTGAGTTCAACCCACATTAACCTAACGTTATAATCGATTAAATTAAGTATATATGAAAAAATGAACGATAAACTATACTGCTTATTATTTGTTATACACACTAACAACGTATAATTGCACGATATAGTAATAACAGTAGTGGTTTGACTGTATTGTTTGGACATGTTTTAGTGTTATATAATGCCAAGTCTTATAATGTTTTATATTTGTTTTATTCTATAAGTGTTAATATTTTCAAATATTCATTCATGTGTTTGTTTTTGGTTATTCTGTTTTTACGGCATATCAAGCTTTTGGGGTTTATTTATTGCCAAGTTGATTAACTTTCGGAAAACGGTTTTTATCTTACAACTGATTTATATTTGTAAATATTCGTTAATGTGTTTGACCTTGCTGTTTTTTGTCATGACATACTTAACTTTTTCGAATTATTTAAGGCTAAATCAAGTAATTTTGGAAAAGAAATGTTTTTTTTAATCCTGGCAGTTCTTTATTTCTTCGAGTATTGATTCATACAATTGTGTCTGTTTGTTTTGTTTTAAACCATATCATCTTTTAGGTTATTTAATTGCAAATCCAATAATTTTGTACAGTAACGTATTACACCGAATTTCTTAATATTATCCAAAAAATTAATATTGTCAAATTTGGATATTGTTATTTTTGTTCTTGGCTTTTTTTGCAGAAGGGAAAAGCAATATAAACAATATTACCTGCATAACAATTCTGGAAATCTGTATATTTATGCAGTCTGCAGGTTACAATAAGTGTGTAAACGTAGACTAGATCTGTAAAATTGCCTTATCATGGACAACTGGATGACGAATATTGCTGAGGAAATGTATAAATACGATATCCAATAATTATGCATATGAATACTCAAAAATTCAGATGTGCTCACCAGGAACAGGTTCTGAAATTTGGAGTAAGTCGTTTTCTAACACTGGAGTGGAAAAAACCCCACCAGATTTCCATTATTAATTAAATCGAAATGCCCATATTTTTTAAACTCTAATATTCACATAGTTCTTTATTTAAAAATATATCTATACATTATTTCTCCTTTCTCAGGTATACGTATTGATACAGTTTCAGAAAAAAAGGTATTTTAATCCTTGCAGTTCTTTATTTATTCTTGTATTTTATTATAAAATTGTGTTTCGTTTTTTTGTTTATACATTATGTAATTCCGAACACAATATGGAAAAGTAAAAATTTTACACTGCATTTATAAATTTCAAATCATTTTAATGGGGTTCGCATTGGATGTTTGGAGAGGAAAAATTATTATTTTTGTACTTTGCACAACATAATTGCCTTTTGCAGAAAAGGAAAGCAATGTAAACAATATTACCTGCATACTAAGCAAAAATAAAAAGCAGTATATTCTGACAGTCTGATTTAATAACAACAGGTTACCATAAGTTTAGAAGCCTAAAATACGACTAGATATATAAAATTGTCTTATAGTGTACAACTGATGGACGAATATTGCTGAGAAAATGTATAACTATTATATGCTATAACTATGCTTGCGAAAAATCAAAAACACACATGGGCATACCAGGAAAAGGTTTTTTAAACATAGCATACGTCGTTTTCTAATCAGAAAAATGCTTATCACTTGATTGAAATAAAAAACATCAGGTAATAATTACATCTTAATCGAAACCCCATATCTTTTAAATGCTTACATTTACGTATTTCCTTATTTAAAAATATATCTATACTTTAATTTTCTTTCTCTTACATGTATGCGTATTGATACAATCTGGAAGCCTAGGGAAGGAAGAAAATACCTCAAGTCAGTAAAAAAATAAGGATAGCGTGGGATATCTTATGGGGGATCGTTAACAGGTGTTATTATAAAGCATTTATGGATGCCTTTACATCGCTGGTGCAAAATTGCAGAATGTAAGTAAGAATATTTCGCGAAAGTAATTGTAAAACTAGCACAAAGGTGCAATACTTCGTCGATACGACAAAGGCTTGGTATTGACATGCATTTCGGGACATATTACATCGTATGATCGTATGAAATTACAAAGCCATATGTATATGAATATATATATATGCATATACATGCATATATTATATATGTGTGCATATGTGTGTACAGAAAACTGGCTGTTAACTACTTGTGAAAAAGCTCTAGCAAATAATTAATCCTTCACGATCAAATAAAGACTATTAGATATCAAGTTTAAATAGTTAACCTTTAATCGGAACCCAAATCGAAAATTAAAAATATTAACACATAATGTGTCTTTAAATCGGCATCGAAATCCAAATAAAGTCAAATTTTCTATTCACAAAACGATTCTTCTAATATTTTATAAAAGCATATTTGTATTAATTCTATACATATTAATTGTGTTTAAACCAAAAGTTAATAGATAATAATCCCATCAAAATACCATGAAAATTTATTTTAATTTGTCGTTTTTAAAAGAATAAACTTGCATGCACAAAATCCCTCAAAATGCTTAATCATTAAATCATATATTTTTAAAAAAATACTAAATAACAACGATAATAAATTAAACGTAATATATAAAACATATATTAATATGTTTTTATATAGTGGCGTTTATTTCAATAAAGTCCTGTTCCATCGTTTAGCATTAGCTAACCTTAAAACGTTTACTTATAAGATTAATAAAAATTGAACATTTTGACAAACTGCGTGAAGTAAAATTATGCATATGTCGATTATGGAATTTTATTATCTTTATTACTGTGTGCCAAAACACATTTTCGCATATGTGCTATGATTTTGAAATTCTATTAGTGCCAACTGCTAGTAAGAATATTATGATATGAACGTAGTTTGGGATTGAGGTAGAAAACCAGAGAAACAAATACTTCAGATAACTAATTTCATTGTTGATATTATAGAAGCAACTTTGTAAATATGGTGTTTTCTTTTTCCCTCACTGAATAAACTTTCAGACTACGTAAAAGACAGTGACTACTTAATATTTAATTAACATGTCTTATTTTAATTAAAATTAATCACTGACATGTTTTTAATGAATTTTTAATTTGGTTTTATTTTTCCGAGGAATGACTTAATTTACTCATTTTTATATATAAGTCTTCCTGAAAGTGACTTTGAGGTTTTTAGATATTTCTAAAAAGCTAATCGTCATCATAGGTCTTTGTGACTCACAGCAAAATTTGTTTCGGGACAGATTATTCAAGCGGGTATTTAGTCGCTCATGCATGTCGTATATCAATGAAGTTTTTACTTAAATGCAAAGAAACCTGATAATTAACACCTCCGTAAATGTGTAGTCGCTGAAGTATCCAAGCGCGATCCCTAAAGTAATCCGCAAAAAAGGCCTAACTCTTGTACAATACGAACCTCATTACTAAGTTAAATGTTAGACTGTGCTTAATACATTGAATTTCAGAGCATCATATATATATATGTATATATATATATATATATGCATACATATATATATATGAGTGTGTGTGTGTATGTGCGTGTATGTATCTACAGGATTAAAAGATGAAACACATTAGAAAAAGCGACATGATTGCACATCTGTTTGACGAAAAGCGTATTTCTTGTTTCAAATCATCTACTAGTTGGCCAATTGTGATTAAATCCCCAGAGCGATAGGAGCCTTCTTTCGTGTCTGAAAGTGACACAATGTTCAGTGAGCGAGATCGGAGATGCGCCACTGTACAACCTATGCTCTCTACCGATCAAAATTATGACAACAAGGCCATTGCCAACTTCCTCAAAATGCAGATCCGGACGGTTCAACGCTTGAGGGCACAGCGATTCGGAGTACTCGGGCAC
The DNA here is from genome assembly GCF_053919585.1 of Euprymna scolopes. Taxonomy (NCBI): domain Eukaryota; kingdom Metazoa; phylum Mollusca; class Cephalopoda; order Sepiida; family Sepiolidae; genus Euprymna; species Euprymna scolopes. Next base: position 136,312,813 of record NC_136485.1, read on the forward strand.
AGTTATGGTAAGTAATTGATTTGGTTTTAAGTGAGAGCCACATCATCCCATTTTACATTTTAAAATGTCGGTTTGAAAGTCAGCACCCGGATGTACCCGGATGTGTTTGTTGATCCCCTGGTGCAATCAGGTGGTCGTTGGCAGATGCTGGGTGTGGCAGCAGGATTCGTCTCCGGCCACAAGACCAAAGAAATCCAGGTTTGGCTTCAAAAGGAGCGCTACAACTTTGTACCATTCTCTCACTGGCCGTCTCCTTTTCTGAGCTGAACGCGCTGGACTATTTCGTTTGGGCATACTTCGAGAACATCACTTACATGAACTCCCACAACACCAAAGCCAGCCTGATCGCCGCTATCCGCCGCTTAATCACCGAACCCCGCCAGCGTTTGTGAAAAGGGCATAGTTTCAGTTCCGACTCATATCGAAGCTGTGAATAAGGCTGAAGATGGCCACATTTAATAGATCTTAGCTCTACTTCGTAATCAGGTTACGTGCGTTAATATTTTCAATAAAAGTTTGAAAATACATCTGTACTGTTGTGTTCTTAGGGCGGAAAATGCAACCCTTTGTTCACATTGAAACATCTCAACATGCATATACCCTTCTTCACAATCATTTACTTCAATATAAAACTATTATAAAATACATTATTCAAACAATATAAAGAAAGTTCGACACACGTAGATTAAACATATGATAAGCTCATAGCTAAAATAACACAAGAAACCAATCCATCTTTAAACTGTTATTACCCACCAAACAAGTAATTTTGTCACTTGGATTTATGTGACTAGTTATGTACAACCAGTTCACGCGCGACTATGTATAAAGTTGAGCGGTGAGGTATTTGTGTGCATTATTTAAATCTCGCCAGGTTAATACAGCTCGGTGAGGACTGAAACAGGGAAGGGTTGAAAGAAGTAGAAGGTTTTATAGTATCAAAGTATATTCATTAACGTAAAGCGAACCAGATATTGTAACCCACTTTAAATCAAAACTCTCTCGCTGCATTTATAAGAACTCTATGTTATTTGGGAAGACAATATTGTCAGTCGTTGCATACAATGAGTTAATGCCCACATAAAAATGCATAATTAAATATAGAAATATGTTTTATGGAAACTCACCAGCACGACTATTATTTAAAGAAAACATTACACATTTGGGTAAGTTTGATTCTGGTTTAGGTCTACGATAATAAATTTTATTTTGGAATATCTACCATAGAGTGAAGAATCAAACACTATTTTTTTCTAGATTCAATATTGTAAGAGATGCCTGTTCATATTATGTGTAAAATTCTTCGATTTCGTAGAATCAGTTCAGCAGGAAAGAGGAAGAAAATTCCAACTACGAGTGCTCAGAGGGATTAAATATTAGAAGAGAAGATTTTTCGGAATTTAAGAACCTGAATAGTCAAGGGGATATTTTGCTTCCTGGCTTTTATATATCGAGGTAGTACAGGTGGTTTTAGCTCATCTGGGTACACTCAATTAAAGTGCTTGTAGAAAGGACACAGGGATGTGACATTTCGATGATGGAAAAGAGTTTGTAGCTTATATAACAGTGCGTGTCTTATTAAATTTGATGCTTTTTTGTACACTGTGTAAAAGTTAGAAATTAGTGTCAGATGCACCGATCATGATGTAGCAACAATACTCCATGCATAGGCGAATTGCTACTTAGTTAAGATCTAAATTGCTCTGTGGGATGTGTAAACTTCTAGTACGGCGAAGCGAGCTCACCTACATTTCAGCAGACATGGTAATGGTGTGAATGTACTCGTTCCAGTTGGTTTAAGCTCTGAATGCTTATAAAAGTGATTTACAGATTAGCTCACAGGGAGAATGTTATTTGTCACTGTAATCGGCGATTGAGAATGTTCATATTTTAAATATTAAATAACATGTTATTTAGACGTACGGCTACTGAAGACCAACTGGATTTGTCCCTGTTCTTATGCTAAGGAAGGATCTAATGGTGTTTAATGTGCGTCCCTAAGCCCTAAAACATTTAGAATAACATATCTTATAACAAGGAACCCCACCAAATTTATCAAAGTACTCAATATACATAATTGTACACACACAGACGCACTGCAAACATTTAGAGGAGATAATTAAAAAACATAATAACAAAATAATAAATAAAAACAATGAAAACAACAACAAAATAATCAATAAAAAGTGGACACCATGATAAAAATAAAACAAACACAAAGGGCACATACCATATGCAACTGGTAGAAATAATAATAATAATAATAATAATAATAATAATAATAATAATAATAATAATAATAATAATACACCAACTCCGGACAACGACATCTATACTAGAAATAAAAATAAAAAATACTAATGATGGACAAGATAAATGCTACTGCAGGTCCCGCACACTTTGCCCACTTCAAAATAAATGTCTAACAAAAACCATAGGTTACCTAGCAACAATATTTGCAAAGGAAAACCCGAATAACAAGAAATATTACGTAGGTATGACAAAATCCGTCAAAAGATGTCAAAATCCGATATTATGACCACAAAAGTACATTCAAAAATAAAAATAACACCGAATGAAAACAACACTAGCAAAATATGGGGAACTCAAAGAAAGCGGACGTTCGCCGGTAGTCGAATGCAAAATAGTAAGACAAGCAAACACATGTAGAGAAATAGACGATCCATGTAGATTATTAAAAATTTGCAATCCTATACTTTAAAGAACCCCAACATCTATAAAACTGTAGGAGAGAAATGGCGAACAACTGTGTTCACAGGATAACCTTTACTTTAGGACAGCGATACAACACTTTAACATTAACAATAACAACAGAAAATGAATAAATAAAATACACATACATATACAAAAATTATCATATATATATATATATATATATGTTCGATGTGATAACTAATGCCTACACATATGCAAACATGCTTCAGTGACCACCCTGCCAGGGAAAATCACCTCATCAGACCAAGAATATCCACGAGAGTCAATTAAACCATTAGTTATCACATCCAACATATTTATATTGCACTGTATAAACATTGAGTACTCTTTGGTTGACACATTTTGTTTTTGTTTAAATAATACTACCAATAATATATATATATATATATATATATATATATATATATATATATATATATATATATACTAAAAACATTAAACTTCGATTTAAAATTGATCAGGTCACTAGATATCTATGCTCTTCGCTAAAATAGCACACACAAAGAAAGGGGTGATCCGGTGGTCAACTGAGCATTTGTCCTATAAGTGCCTGTACATTGGCTGATAAGGAAGGGTGCGGTAAAACCTTGAAAGCTGATTGGCTAGCTAAAAACTCAAAAGAATGTGCGTATATAAAAACGCGAGACAACCACATCTCCTCGTATAAGCCTGATGAATCCTAGCAGGGATGAAAGGCGGAATATTCTGTGTAGCTTAAGTGTCATATATGTATTATAACTTACACACACGCACCCCCCGGCAATTACACACACACACACACACACACATATATATATACACACGCACACACACACACACACATATATATATATATGTATGTATGTATGTATGTATGTATGTATATGACCATGAGCAAATTAAGAGTATCGAATGTTAAGCTGGCTAAAATGTGGAAATAACATCGAATATAAGAACTGTTGTTCTAATAATTTAAATAATAAAAAACACATCAAAGAAAGGTAAGATTATTATTTATATTCTTCAAACATGAGATGAATATTAAACACATGTCTACATTTGTTTTACAGTGTTTTCTCTTGCGATTTGTTTAAGTTTTTTTGTGTAGCATACTAAAATCGTTATCAATCTAGAAAAATATATTATCCTACGAAAAAGTCTGCGTATTGTGTTACTTTTTATTATCAGGCGCATAATGTTTAATGTTTGATATGTTTAAGAAAGAAAGGAACAAAATTAAATATATATATATATATTATAACTGTATGTATATATGTGTGTATGCATGTATGTGTGTATGTATGTATGTATGTATAGGGAGACTGCAACTAACTAAGGATCGTAAACATGTCAGCACTGAAACTCTTTTTGACATATTGACGATACTTAGTAAATCGCACTGTCCCTATCATTAAAAAATGTTAGAGACTCTTTTTATTAAGTCTTTGAGACCTTCTCTTTGCAAGCAAAAATAAAAACTTCTAGGACTTAATTTAGTCTCTATGTAATTTTTTCCCCGTTTATATCTGTGTTTCCTACCCTCACCATATATTCATGACTTTTTTGGTGTTTCGTATTTTCCTCGACTTAGCTTTGATAAGAGAGGAATGAAACCTGGTTAGCTAACCTTTATTTTCATTTTTTTTTTTTTTTAAATTCATTATGCTTTTTGGTCTGTATTTAGCCATTATAAAATTCTTAACCCCACGGAAAATTTTATATATATATATATATATATATATATATATATATATATATATATATATATATATATATATATATATATATATATATATATATATATATACAAGGTAGAACTACAACAACGAAAAATATCTTCTGAAAGTACTGTGAAATAAAACTGTCTACGAAAAGCACCGAGGTCTTTCTACATACAACACTTAATATTTCACTAATACCCAAGCGCAGTATTAACTTCTGTTATGTAGGCAGTGTTACTGTTATCATAGAGTATAATAGTTCCCAAGCTTTCCGACGGCTCTGGATATGACCTAAAACTATATCCGATGGTGAGGCCTCACGTTGCGGGTCTTGGGGAGTGTGGAGCCACCCTTTAATTGCCATTGCTCCCATGCCCACTCTGACCCGGAGTGCTAGTAGCTGTTAGGGTCCCAACTATGGGTTAAATAGAATCCGACTTAATAAACAAATATACTCCATTAAAAATCATTCGTCAAAATAACTAGATTCGGCATTAAATAACCTGAAAAAGGTTGATATGCCGTAAAACAAAAACACCCAACCAACCAAGCTTTCCGAACAGTGTTTTTTATGTGTGAGTGAATTGGAAATGAATGTTAGCATGATATGTAATGGTATTTTAACGATCAAACGCCTCAAAGATTTCAGGAGTCGTAATAGAATTACTTAACAAAGTATTCTTCAAATTCTACTTTGCAATAAATTATTACACATTCTTTTAAATATTCAAATATAGTATTAGATAGAAATGGTGTGTCTAAGTAATATCTAAATTCAAATTCTCAACTTAAATACTGTATTAATATTATTGTTAATGCAAATATTATTTCTTACAAGGTTTCAAGTAGATTGATGAAGAAAAAAAAATATATTGAGAAAAAATAATTATTAGGAAATATTTAGGCTTTGAATGCGGAATCAGTAACGGATTTCTAAATCCTGTTTTCTTTTTTAGGCAAATTCACAAAGCGATAATTAAATCTCATTCATTTGACTGAAATAATAATTCCAGAGTAAAAATGAGCGAGTAAAAATTTCATTTTTCTGACACACCTGCTAATGAATTATCACTCTTCAACATTCATTCAATTTTCAACTGAAATTTTAAAGTGCAATGCCTTGAGTTGATGCAACGTGTTATGCAGAGGTTAAGTGTAGATGTTGTCTATAATAAAAATCTCACCTATCTGTTTCAATGTACTATGTATGGATGTATGCATGTATGTATGTTTGACTAAAACTTTCCAAAGAAACGACGGATTTTCACGAGATCGATAGCGATCGACCCTCCAAGACGACTATCGGAACATTAGGTAAAGATATTAATTACTTCACTCGCAGCTGGACATTCTTCTACAAGGAGGGGTCGCTTATTTTTCGCCGATATTTTCGAAAGTCATCTCTTATTTTCCATTGACTAGACTTAATTTAAATCGTCATCACTTCCGGTTTGGCGAAGGACACAACGGCAAATATATCACGATGTTTTTACGTTCTTTTCCCCCTTCGCTGCAGAAGTTAGATCATGCCTGCCTACTACCAAAACACACACCTCAAAACACCCGGATAACGCCGACTACCCAGGCTAGTGCAATAATAATAGTCGAGTAAACGCGTTTCGGTAGCAAGAGATACACTGAGCCGATGACTGAGCTGCAGACATTTCTTGTTAGAAGAGGATCAGGCGATCGATAATAACCTCCTCTTGAAAGAAGTATTAATGATTCAGAAGGTGAAATTGCTATTAGGGAGCCAAACGACGTCTCATTCCTACAAGGAAAGAAAAGCCCATTCAACTTGTATGGGCATGACGTGTTTTAAGATAATTACTTGGACGGTATGAATCTCTTTTAAAAACTATTAGTATTCTGTGTTTGTTTGGTTTTGTAGCATATCAAGCTTTTTTCGGGCAATTTTATAATAATCCCCTTATTATGACACAGGTTTCATTATTTTAGTTTCTTTATATCATCAAATTGTTATTCATACTTTCAGTTAAATATTTCATCTGATGGCGTATGGACACTTTACACGTCATCTAAAGCAACATCCAATGCTTTTAATAAAATAATTTTGGCTTCATGTTCCCTCCATTTTCAATTAAATATTCATTCTATTTGGATTAGTTTTATTTTACGAAGTTTCGGATTATTTAGTGCAGTTGTTTCGAAGGTTTTTATGCTTCAACTTCTTTCTATAGCTAAACACTTGCGGAAAAACGCAATTCTCCTCGTGATTGAATGAGGACCAACCGGTGTTTCACACTTTCATATATTATTTACATCGAAATCGATTAAACCGCCAATTTTCCTATTAAATCGATTGCTGCTCTAGTTAGAAACCTAACGCTGTATAGCAGGAGAGGCTTCACATGCCTCTCTACAGTGACCTATTGTAGTTTACGTTGCACTGTAGATTAACCTACAGTTAATTTTATATTTTTTATATATATAATGCCTTGAATTTTGCTGTAAACCGAAACATTCATTCCAAACGCGACTCTGTTATTCAAAAGAACCTACTGTTAATTTTAAATACAGAATTTTCAGTTTTTATTTTATTGTGGACTATTATTCTCAACTTCCTCAGTTGTTGTTTCACGACGTTTAAGACAACTATTTCTCTTACCTTTGTCAGGCGGTAACCGGGACTGGATATGAACTCTGAATCTCCTCACCACATTCTCAGCAATTACTGCAATCAATAGTTGTTGTCGTCCCATCACGTCTTGGTCAAATAAGTCTCTGGCCGGCTTTAGATAGGATTGAAACCGCTATGCCCAGACAATTCTTCGCTGGAACCGTAGATATTCAACGTCTATATCCACTAGGTCACGGGCCTAGAATATTCAGTTCCTATCCCGTCGCGGTTACAATTTGTAGCAGGCCAGAGGATAGCTGGTCGAAACGTCGTCGAACAATATCTAAGAAAGATGAGGAGACCAGTCTCCAATAAAATAAAAATCAATAAATAATACTCATCTCAATAATAAATTCCAATTAAAAATAATACACACAGAATTTCCACTTGTTCGATAATAATGACTTTAATTAAAGTTTAACATTCAAATGTCAAGTCTCATGGCTCAATTATGTTCTAAACAGAGGCATTCATTTCGAACATATCCCTGTCATACCAAACAACTTAGTGGCAATTTAATATGCTGGGGTTTTAAGCTTGTGCAGTATTTAAATTTCTTCAATGCATTTGTGAATTGAAGGCTGTGTAAGACGCTAACTTTGGTGGAAATCGATTTCTAATTCATTCATTGCATTTTATTGATTATCGATACTCATCGAAGACATTCCCAAAATAAATTATGTGAGAAGACCAGAAGGTACATAAGATAAATATTTTTAAATAGTTTAAAAGTCCATAGGCAGCAAACACACACACTCTCACACATACATACGCACACAAATCCCTGTTATATATATATATATATATATATATATATATATATATATATATATATATATATATATAAGAACAAGTAGTTAATAAGGTTTGTTAAAAAAACACTTGAAAAAGAGCTAAAAACATATTTAATTAAAAGGAAACACAAATAAGTGGATAGTCCTTAAATCCGCAGAGTTTCGAAGAAATACTTTCCTTCTAATATGAGGGTAGGATTTAGCACAATGCGAGAAAGGATTTTGCTTGGCAAAGTAGTTAATGAAAATAAAAATAAGTCATAGATCTTACTTGGTAAAAACTAGTGAAGTATATTGAATAGGGTGAGGAAAAAGGTGATTTCAAATATCAAATAACGGTATAATCCAAAAACGTTGATTAAACTTGCATTTCCACAAGTAAAATCCAAGGGAATCACGTAAATGGAAGATGGTCCAAAGTAATCCAAATGCAGAAATCCGTGGAATAATTCACAAATTCACAAGGAAAAGGGAGGGAGTTCAAATAATATTATTAATAGAAAGATAAAATGTGTGTAGAAAAATAAATGGAAGAATTCAAAACATGACTGTCGAGGCTGGGATGATTTAAGAAAAATGAGTCAAGTATATATATATATATATATATATATATATATATATATATGTATATATATATATATACACATATATATATATATAATGTATGAGTAACTTTCTTTTCATAGGTTCTGAAACAGCTCACCCTATCTTTTGCAAATTTCGCACAAAGGTAATTTATATTTCTGGCAGTGTTCCTAGATATATTTTCTACAAAACTTCATTCGTTAAGTATCGAAAATCGAAAAAAATCCGATATTGAAATAGTCATATTCTATTATAAATAAAATTAATTTTTACAGGAAGATATTGTAGGTTACACTAGTGTAACCTTCGCCACTGTAACGTAAAATGGTCATCTGTAAATATTATAATTTTTAATCTATACGAGAAGAAAGCTTGTTTTTAATATCGCCAAGCCCAAATATCAGCTGAAGTGACATTGTATACAAACTCAGACGGAATTTTATGAACGACATTATCAGTATTATTTTGTTTTTTAATTCTCTGCTAATTAGTCCATTAGGCAAATTATTCCTCGTAATCTTCTATAATATAAATATCACTTGTCTGCTTTAATGTATGTATACATTATGTATGTCTGCCTAATACTTTCGACAGAGGCGACGAATTTTAACGAGATCGATATCCTTTTGAAGTTCGACCTTCCGGGCGCCACACATCGACAAATTGGCAAAAACGTTAATTCCTACAACCTAAACTGGTTACCTTTCTACAGGGAGTGGCCGTTTTTTGTTTTTTTTGTTTTCCTTTTTGCTCCGAAATTTTCGAAAGTCATCCCCTATTTTCGTTTTCGTATTCTTAATTTTAACCTTCGCCACTTCCCATTTGGCGATGGACGCAACAGCAAAGACATCACCTTTTTCATTTTCTTTTTGCCCTTCACGATACGAGTTCGATCCTACTTTCCTAGCACCAGACACACACCTGCAAACACCGGGCACCTAGCCTAGTATCCAACGAAAGATTGATTCTATAATAATACCTAGGCAATCTACGTGGATTAAGATATCACGTTGAAGCGTATTGCACGACCGGACAACGCCGGGTGTCATTCTTATATATATATATATATATATATATATATATATATATATATATATATATATATATATATGCGTGTGTGTGTGTGTGTGTGTGTGTGTATATATATATATACAAAGGTAGATAGATAGACAGACAGAGAGATATACGTACTCATTGTTCCTTGGTTGTTTTTACTTTAGAGAACATGAGTGAGTGTCGGAAGAAAAGTACAAAAACAGGTCCATCAATTATTTGTGCATGTAAATGAAGGTGCTTATAATATCTTGCATATCTTAATATGGTTTCAGTTGAGAATATCTATTAAATTCAAAGAGGTTCAGGCATATTTATGCATAACTCTAAGAACATTTTTCAAGAGTTAAATAATAAGTTTCCTGTTTTTTTAAATGAGAGTCGGACGCAATTTGACCTGTAGTTTTCCGAACATTCTAGCGATTTGTGTTAATAAGGATTTCATTTGTCACAAATGAATCAAATACACTGGTCAACAGGATTGAACGAGAAGCTGAATTGTAATTAAAAATACAAGTGGAAAGTAAAATGAACTGATAAAAGGGAATGAAAAGAAAGGAAGATCGTAGAAAGAAAATGGGGTGAGAAATATTGTGTGTACTTCCTTACACGCAATTTTTTTGTTTTTGCTTTCTGCCATAGTCAAAGCTGCCTCTTATATATATATATATATATATATATATATATATATATATATATATATATATATATATATATATATATATACACACGTTCGCACTATCCAGCCATCCATAGCCTTGAGCGCCTCTGGGGGAGGTATGCCCCATCTACAACTTTGTAGATGCTTTTGTAATGAGGAATTCGTTTTACAGGGTGAGTGTGCTGGCCCCACGCCCAACCTTCCCAGAAGGTACATACAGCGCCTAACCTTCCCAAATGATCACCCATCTGGTACTGGCCAGGCTCAACGTTGCTTAAAATCGATGATCTGGCGTGATGTCAACGTGATTGTGCCGTACCTCTAGTATATACGCTTTTATATAACTCTGTGATATTTAACGCATCTAAATGTACATAATATTGCACTCGATATTGTTTTATAGGTTTGAAAATTTAATGTCAACATGAATAAAATAATCATTTTATTAATTAACTAAGTATTTTTTTTATTAATTAGCTAATTATATTTTATTAACGTTGTTCAGACTTTATGAAACTTGGAAGTTTTTCAATATATTTATTATCAGATAGTACTAATCGCACATTACATAGAATGAATGATCGCGTTGTATTTGCACGGATTACACAATCGTCTATGTAAATTTAAATGCAAACCGAAAAGAAACCACTAATATACTTACATATGTAGCCTGGTAAAATATCCAATATTGCGTGTTGAATAATTAATAATTGTTAAAGGTCTTATATTATTATTATTATTATTATTATTATTATTATTATTATTATTATTGTTGTTGTTATTATTATTATTATTATTATTATTATTATTATTTCCTCAGTAGTAGTAGTCACACAAGGCATCATCAAATATGTTTGTTTGACAACAACTTGTATATCAGGGGCTTTCACACAGGTTATCAACGAGCTCTCCTTGAAGACAACCTATGGTGTTTCCTGGAAGCTGAGTGACACCAAGTTTCCTCAGATTTCACGTACTCTCCACCAGATATAGAGACAGAAAAAGCTACATCTGCTGCAACTGTGGCAGGTCCTGCGTCTCCCGCATCGGCCTGCATAGCCACATTACAAATTAATTAAGTGGAATCCAGAGGTTAGGTTAGATCATAAATAAGGAGAGCGAGAAAGTATCCTATGACATATCTTACATATATGTTTTACCATCGTTCCTTATACATTGTTTATAAATAATATAGCTTAATTACCTAACTAATATCAAATCAGCATATTCCTCATTTATTATATAAATCTCACCTGCCTTTTTAAATGTGTGTATGTATCGATGTATGTATGTATGGCAGGTCATGTCATATGCTACTGGTAACATGTAACCCAGTAGTACCTGCCTCATGGTCGGGTCACCGGCGACTAAACTGGTTACCACACCAGACTTGTTTGGTGAGGAGGGTGGCTAATCTCCCTGAACGATTAAAAACATGACCTTACAGAGGGCGAATGGATCCTTTTTCGGGGTCAACGGCCAACTAGCACCATGTGTGTTTGTGTGTATGTATGTGTGTGTTGGGGGTGGAGAGGGCTTCCGTAAGCCGTGGTGAAGGTAACCTTTCTAGAAAAAGCAAATCTCTGATTTAAAAAACCATAAAGCGGGAGACCAGTACCCGCATTAAGCTGGTCTGCAGTTTAACTTGTTGCTGGCTATCCTACTCTTGCTTGTTACTGGATCTCAACATTTTGAACCGAGAGAGAGACTTAGCTGTCGTACAAAGCTAAGACTAAGAGTCTGTAATATCATCTTTGTATAGATCCTCCCTCAGACATTTGTCTATAAAAATGGTCCTGTGGCGATGGAAGTCATTTTTGGGCTTATGGACTTTAAGTCTACGAAGGAGTGGCACTTGTCTGACAAGACGTTGCAATCATCATGTATGTATGTATGCCTGCCTAAAACTTTCGACAGAGGCGGCGGATTTTCACGAGATCGATATCTTGGTAAATCGCGACACTTCGGACAACAATTATCGAAGAATAGGCTGAACATATTAATTCCTTCGCCCTCAACTGGACACTTTTCTACAAGGAGGGGTGTCTTTTTTCGCCGATATTTTTGAAAGTCACTCCCTCTTTTCGATTAACTAGCCTTAATTTAAATCTTTGTCACTTTTTGGCAATGGAAGCAACGGCAAAAACTTCGCATTTTTTCCACGTTCTTTTTATCCTTTGCGATACGGGTTCGAGACTGCCTGTCTATTACCATTTTTTTTTCTTTTTTGCTCAATACCACCAAACACTCGGACAACGCCGGGCACCCAGGCTAGAGTGATATATTTGACAGCAAAATTTCTGGCTTAAAACCGATTAAAATATTTTCCTCAAATCTCAATAGCCCATATGTCAAATCTCGAGTCTGTAGACTGAAAATTGACATAGTAATTTGTTAGGAAAATGTACACAAGCAAACAGACGCACAGACAATTTCACTTTTATAGATATAATAGCACTTCCGCCCGGCTTCACCCGGGCCTATGTACTGTTTATAACTTTATGTGCATATGTATATATTAAAAAGTGTAAATATGTACGGTAATGCCTTTCTATATTATAGGTTACCTTAACTACCATAGAAAAAAGACCGCAGACGTCAAATCATTTTTTTAACTTCGATCCCAATTTTGATCCGTTAAGATTTATTGTTTTGGGCTCAAATTGTATTTAAATGTTTGACCCATGTCCAAGAAATCTACATCTACAATTTCAAGAGTTTAGACCCAAAATTGTAGGAGGAGTTTGGTAGAGTTTGCAAAACCCAACGCTGCAAAGTTTGACGTTTTGGTCAAAAATGTCGCCCAAAAACTTATTAACAAGCTTGCTGCATGTCTGAATACCGTTTATGTATCATTTCAAATGTTTAAACCTTAAATTGGGTTAATAGTTTGCTAGAGACCTACAAAAGTAAACTCTTTTGAACTTTGACCCTTTGGAAACCAAATTTCCAGCAAACACAACGATTAAAAAGCTTGTCCTATGTTTGAATACACTTTATGTAAAATTTCAAATGTTTAGACTAAAAATTGCCCGAGTAATTTGGTAGAGACGTCACATTTTTTTTAATCTTTGACCCTAATTATGGTCCTTTACATTTATTGCTTTGGGCTCAAATCCAATTATAAAGGTAGATCTATGTCCAAGTAACCTATATCTAAAATTTCAAGTGTTTCGACACACAATTTTCGGAGGAGTTTGGTAGAGTTCTAAAAGGTCAAATCCTTGAACTTTGACATCTTAACAGCTAAATTTCTCTCCGAAAACTGATTAAAAAATATCCCAAATCTCAATACCCCTTATGTCAAATCTCCAGTCTATAGACCGAAAGTTTGCAGAGTTATTTGCTAGGGAAGTGTACACAGACAGACAGACAGACACACACGCGCGCGCACACAGAGAGGCATTTGCATTTTTATAGATCTATAGATAAACTAAGAGAAGAGAAATGTACGTACTGGTTCGATATATCCACGCGTGCTATGCTCTTATTTTCTAACGGGAATTTATCGATACCGGACGCACATTTCCTTCCTCTTCTGTGTCGAGGCATTGCCCTCACAGTAACCCCAAGATGAAGAAAAGGAAAGAAAAAATATCGCATCGGTCTTCCTTCCCTGAAGAGAGGGTTTTTTTAGCGAAATATTGGTTTACAACAAAAATAAATAAATAAAAATGATCATTATATTCGATACTTAAATATTTTGCAAATTTGTCCTTTAAATTATATTTTCTAAATAGTGTTTCCAAAAAGTATGTGACCATCTTTCCTTAAAATTTCCGCTCGAAAACCTCGGCATAACACAGAGGATTGTCCAAAACAGGGCGTTCATGTCTTTTCTCCTCTGCTCCCAGTCATTGCTTTCACCGTAATAGCAACATAAAATATACAAAACAGCTAAAAAAAATCCCTATTCTGAAGAAGTTATTTTATAGCAAAATATTTACTTACAAAACAAAAATAAATTAATAAATTATTTTTCATTATATTCGACACTTAAATGTTTTTTTTTCCAATTTTTTCGTTTTAAATTCATTTTAATTATGTGTTTTCAAAAAGTGTGTGATCATCTTTTCCTTATATATATATATATATATATGTATATATATATATATATATATATATATATATATATATATATATATATATATATAGAGAGAGAGAGAGAGAGAGAGATTAGGGTAGGTTGATTTTTAATTTTTTTTTTAATTTTAAAAAGAGACATAAACCGAAAGTTATGTATTAGTATATTAAGTACGCATACAAAAAACAGAAAAATTAGATCAAATGCTTCAGCGGGTTTTTGCGCATTTGGCATCAAATATGCTAAACAACTAAATACAGAAAATTATTGTTTTCTGCATAATTTCGCTTGAATATTTGTATGAAAAAACAAATAATTTTACTATTTACATCCCGAAATGTCCTTTTATTATATAAAAATGATATGAATAAAAACAAAATGATAATTAATCTTGAAATTGAAAATCTACCCTCCCCCATTTTCAGTACTTGTTTTAACTGCTATTTAACACAATAAATTAACATGTAATATTTGAATAGGGTGAAAATTATTTGTTTACCTTTAGAAGTGAAAATATAACATACAAACAAATAAGGATAAACAAACACTATTTTAATAAAGCTTAGTAAATAGAGTCAAGGGAAGGATAGAAAATAAGAGGTAACAACGAATAAGATTAGAGAACAAAACTGATGAAGAGGTAAACATGGCTCCAATAAACACAATAATACCAGAATACGTTTAAACTACAATTATTTGACAGATGGGTCCATAACCTGTTGTGGGAATCAGCATACTTAAAATAAGACAATATTTAGTTATTTTTTAATTATTTGAGTATTTCATTTTACTAATAATTCCATTTTAATCTTTCATGAAAGCAGTATATAATATATATATATATATATATATATATATATATATTGTATTTCGTGTACAGAAAGTTGTTAGATGAGACAGATCATTGGTACCGTCGGTTTCAAGCGCGATACTTAGGACCGTTTACTACACTATTTGTGCCTTTGAACAAAAATTATGGTCTTAACTTTTGACCCAATAATTTTCCTATTATCTGTTTATGTCTTGCGTCAAAACCATAAACACTCAGTGAAGTTTATGTTGTTAACTTGACTTCCCATTCCACACCCTGAGAATGTGAAGGCAAATCTGGCAAGCCCACTTTAGTTCCATTTAATAAACAATCACGAAGTTCGGAATCAGAAAATTCCTCCGTCAGTGCTGGTTCATAAATTCCACATAAAGTTAAATTTATTAACCCTGTCCAATGAGTGGCATCAAGATTTATAATCGGGATTCTTTTCAATCGTTTCCCGGTTGGTTCTGCATTCCTGAAAGAATATAAAAATTAAATAATAGAATTATTAAAAAAGCTAATCTTCACTGCTTTAATAAGTATGATTAAAATAGATAAAATGATTCTGTAGATTAAAATAATTAAATCAGTGATATGACTAAATATTTAGTTACCTAATGGCCAGAATTCTTTGTAAAGTTTCTCTTACTTCAACATCTTCAGATTTGAGCATGGAATATAAAAAGTTTGGGCCAGTAAACAAAATGCATTCCCTTAAATGTTTCTTAATGTGATCTTTTGGATTTCACCAGGCTGCTTTTAATCCTCTGGATCATATTAAAATGTTCACTTGCTGGTTGTGTAATTTATTATATCTTTTAATTTCAAACCAGCAAGTGGCATAAACATTTACAACAAAATTGATAAGACTCTGCAGTTGTGTTGTCTTTGTGGGTATGCGTAACGAGTCCATAAACACATGAGCCTGATGGCCAAAGTTAACCACCTTGCTTGGTTTAAAGGACCAATTTTCCAGAAAGCATATATAGAGTCAACTTGACCTCTAGAAATGGCTACTGTGTATTCAAACAAAATCTTTGATCACAGCCGAGATCATTTATTTGATCAATTTTTGCAATTGAATCCACAGGATTGCTAATGGGGGAAACTGCTATTTGGGGTAAATCATGATAATCATTTGAGCATAATTTCCCTAAGGGGCCACTGAAGGTTGTAGGGCGTTTTGCACAGCTATCAATGTTTTTAAAAAGGGATCTGAAGGACAGTTCATTTTAATGCAAAGAGCAACCAATTGTATGTAGATTTTAAAATAAAAAGTTTTTTTCTAAAATTGATAACAGTCAACTTTCACAACCTGTGTTGGCATTAGTATTATCAACAACGATTGCCTTTATTGAGCTCTCACTATTGAATTCCTTTAGAACATCCAGCACTTTAGCTGCGTGAACAGCACCTGTTGCACCAGTTGTAGGTAAAATTCTATGAGTCAGGTAATGACTTTCAGATAATGTATCCTTTGTAAAAGTCAAATGCCGTTCAGGGCCCTTAGATTTTTTCATAGACTTTAGTCCCTTTTCATCGACAACTTCTTTATATTTTAACGTGTCTCCCGTCAACAATACAGATGGGGTTTCCCACATTTTCCTCATGCTTTTGTTGAGCTGTTTCTTTCACTTTGGCTTTTGCTCTGTCAATTTTACATTTATCAATAATATTTTTTATATTAATATTA
The DNA here is from genome assembly GCF_053919585.1 of Euprymna scolopes. NCBI lineage: Eukaryota > Metazoa > Mollusca > Cephalopoda > Sepiida > Sepiolidae > Euprymna > Euprymna scolopes. The sequence goes on from NC_136485.1 coordinate 136,329,574, forward strand.
TGTATCAGAAGGCCCATAGCCTTTAAATCCAAAAGCAAAGTATTAGCCAAGCTGGCTCCAACATTAGAAGATATATCGCCTCTGACTAATTCAAGGGCATATATGGGAAATTTAGTAAGGCTATAAGGTCCTTTTTGTTCCGTTTGTGGCTGGAAATATTCTTCTTCTAGTTCTTCACTTGGGAAAGATGGGGAGGAGGGAACAGAAACAATATCCTGGAGATTTGATGTTGAAGCTGTTGGTGTTGGTAATTTTTTTCTTAATCTTTTTTGTTCCTTTTTACTTTTCTTAATAGCGCATTTATCGATGGGGCCAAGTTGAAAAGTACCCTTAGCCAATATTTTGCACCTCTGACCTTTTAGATATTCACTGGAACCTGAAAGATTAGATTATATTTATATTACATTTTAATATAACTAAACAGATTAACATAAAAATATGCATGAAAATTAAAGAGGAAAAATTTGTTTAAATATTTAAATAATATTTGGAAATTAATTTCGATATAAGGTTGACTCACAAAGACATTTCAAAACAAAAATAGAAAATAACTTTACCTTTTTTTGAAAAGGGCAAGTGCAAATAATGTGCTTACTGCAGTAATGTTCTTTGTTGCATTTTACTCGATAATCCGCACAAGGTAGAACAGGTAATTCGCAACAGGATGAAATGACAAATAATAAATCCAGTTTTTCCGTCAAATTTTTCACTTTCCGAAGCAGGGAGAGATCGATTTATTTGTTTGGCTTTCTTGGAGCTTAATATATTCACCTTCTTTAAAACAGTCAGTTCTATTAACAGAGGTAAACGTGGATTAACTGCCTTCCATATATCCATTACATCCTTTGTTATTAATTTATTAAGAGCAAAATTTGAAAGGTGAGGATAAGTATTCTTTCAATAGTAACAATATTGAATAATTTGTCGGTAAATTGGAGACTCCGTTCTATTTAATGGTGCAGAGGTGTACCTCCAAATTTCATAACATTTTTACTGCGAGTTGGTGAAATTGCAGATTTTCTGGATATTTTAAATAAGAAACCTAAAAAAATGTATTCGAAAAAAATTAAAATGCAAAAATATATTAAATAAATTAATAATTTTGAAAGAAATATATTTATCTTAAAAAGTAATGCTTTGTTTACAGTTACCTTAAACGTAGAATCCTTTCGGAGTGCATCACGGAAAAGAGCTTTTTAATGATTAAACACTGACTTTAAAAATATAAACAAATCAGAATATTTAAAAATGTTATATTCTTTAATAGTTAAAGATTTTGTTTTGTTTAACTGGAAAAAAAACAACACAGATAATCGTTATAATTAAAAGCGTAAAAAAAGCAAACAAAACGAGACGAATAACAATTGCCGGGGGAAGTAAACAAGCTTTTTAATGATTAAACACTAACATTAAAAATATAAACAAACCAAAATATTTAAAAATGTTATAGTCTTTAATATTTAAAGAATGTTTTTTGTTTAATTGGAAAAAATAAAGAGATATTCGTTATAATTAAAAGCGTAAACAAAACCACGAGGCGAATAACAATTGCAAGGGGAGAAGTAACTTTGACCAGTGAATAGTGTAATATTACCCTATTAATGGGACGTTATATGTAAATAGATACTTGTATTTTAAATTATTATAATATTTTTATTATTTGTAATTTTAATATTTTCATTTAAATTATGAAAAAATTGATATACTAAACATGTAAATATTTATTATTATGTGTCTTGTATGATTTCATTTTTGTTTAAACACGGATTTTATTTAAGCCGCACATATTTCCCTTAACACCGATATTGTGATAAGTATCGCGATTTTTTTAGTATTTAAAGTGGAATTCTCAAATAAATTCAACATTTTGAAGAAAAATATTTCTTGTGGTGACTATTGACATTATTTTACAACTTTCTATATGTAGCATTATTTAAACCTCCAAAATCGACCTACCCTAATATATATATATATATATATATATATATATATATATATATATATATATATATATATATATATATAATATTAAATACATGTCGACATTTGTTTCACAGTGTTTTCTCTTGCGATTTGTGTAAGGTTTCGTGTAGCATACTAAAATTGTTATCAATCTATAAAAATATTTTTACCTAAGAAAAGGTCTGTGTATTGTGCTACTTTTTATTATCAGACACATAATATACGATGTTTAAGAATGAAAGGAAAAAAAATTATATATATATATATATGACATAACTTTATTCGAATGAACCAGTCTGTTCTTTCTATTCAACTTATTGCCTCCCGATTCTTTTCATGTTACTTCGGCAATGGAGGAGTTGCCTTTTTACTCGTAATTCTTGTTACCTAGTCTCTTTGGACATTAATAATTTATTTACAAATGTCCCTCTTGACGAGGTCATTAATATTTGTGCTGATTTTTTATATAGGGGCCCCGGTCCCCTCTCCTCGTTTTCGGAGGCGGTATCTGCTGAACTCATGGGATTGGCTACTAAGTCCGTTGCCTTCAGTTTCAACAACGTTATGTATTGCCAGGTTTACGGTATATCGACCCCCACCCCTTGAGGCCAACTCTAGCCAATATTTTTGTCGGTTTCTTTTACTCAAGACCGACCTTTTATATGCGTTACGTTGACGAGACTTTTTCTTGTTTCGCTACTCATGACAAAGCTGTTGTTTCCTTTAAATTATTAAATGATTTGCACCCTCCATCTCCTTTACGATAGAGGTAGAAAAAGACCACTCTCTTCCTTTCTTGAATGTGTTACTTTCGAAATGTGGGTCTTCCTTTCTCACGCCTGTTTATAGAAAACCTACTTTTACTGGTCTGTACCTGAATTGGGATTCTTTCGCACCAACAACTAGGAAGCTTAATATTATTAGAAATGTAACCCCTCGGGCACTTGCCATTTGCTCTCCTTCAGAAATCGATAATAATAAAAGAATTCTCATTATGAATGGATATCCGCCTCCATTGATTAACAAAATTGTAAACAAGAAAATAGAATCCTTTTCTGAGCAACCCAAATATGGTCCATCTAGATTTCCAGTATTACCTTGGATTGGATCTGAAGGCCAACGTATTGGAGACAAGATTTCCTCTCTTGTCACTTCGAATTTTGGTTCTTTTATCCTCCGTATTGCTTTCTTTACAAAGCGCACTTTCCCTCTTTTCGTAAGGTCGTCTTGCCTATCTTGCAGTCAAGTAATATTGTTCATAAATTCCAATGTCAGCGTAGTGCCGTCTATATAGGCAAGACGACCCAGCGTCTTCAGCTTAGAATTGCCCAGAATGTGCCACGTTACATCAGAGATCATCAGCCTATTTCCAGGAGTTCTCAATCAGTAGAAGCGGCTATTGGACAACACTTAGCAGATGAAAAAGACTATGATTATACATTCTCTTCGGGTTGTTTTTCTGTTTTACACAGAGGACGCACTAAGTTCCACTTGTCTGTCCTCGATGTGTTTGCCATCAGTTTCAGAAACCCCCCTACTTTGTGTAAGCAGGGAAACATTCGCTGGCAGTTTGAACTATTCCGCGGGACGCATTCCGTCTAAGGTTCTTTTCTTTATTATTACAGCAATTCTACAAAAAAAATCATCTGTATGAAAAGCGCTTTGGGTTTCGTTCTTTTTTCATTTCGTGAGTTTTTCTTTCTTTTTTTTTTTTTTTTCGTAATTGATTTATTTATTTTATAAAATTCCGAACAGCGTTCATTTGTTTGTTGGGTTGTATTTCACTTCGTGATTTTTTTAAATCGACTTATGTATCATTTTCTAACATTCGATTATGGTTCCCTTCTTTCTCATATATATATATATATATATATATATATATATATATACATATATATATGTATATATAAATATATATATATATATATATATATATATATATATATATATATATATATATACAGGAGTCTGAATACAAAACACGATAAAAGCTCATTTCGAAATGTCGATGCTCCCGTCTCAATTATATATGTTAGATCTAAAGACTCGAATAATTCTTTCAATCATCCTGTTATCATATTTACTTTTTGGATTAAAATAAAATAGTGTTTTATTCAAAGTTTAAGTTTCATATTGTCGCCTTTTTATTGTTTAATGTCTTCCTTTTAATACATCGCCTACATTGTACATATGTATGCACGCACAGGTATATACTAAGTATGTGGAAGTAATTTAAGCATTGTTTTTTAGAAAGTATAACCGCCATATTTAGATTAATCGATAAAATTCTAAACCGCGAGTAAGTGCAGATTATATCTATGAAATACACTTGTTCTTAGTATTGGATTTCATACTGTTTGTGGCTTTATTAATTTATCATAAGGTACATGAGCTTGTGATTATGTTTTGAGATGGTAAATGCGGTCTTGTCACAACTATCTCAACATAGACTTTGATAACCTGGTGTAGTAACTGAATATAAAGATATTAATTTATAAATGTCATTTTGTTAATAGGTGGATGAGAATACCAAACACGGATGTCATCAATATTTTAAGTGGCTTTCTCTTCAATACGTGCAAAATCTGTACGAACAATTGTCAAGCAATCTGTCGTTCTTTTTGTTTCATCATCCCGGATAGACTGGGTATTTACTATTGTTGATGTGTTCCTTGATTTCGTCTTGATGGTTAAAACTGTCCGTTATTATATTTGCATGAGGAGTAACAGAGATCTCATTCTCTCTGTTTTTCACAGTCGCCATTTCGACACCCGTCTATATAGCCAATATACATATTACGTATCACATGCGTTTTGTGCGTATTTTACGGCTTCTAGATAAAGATCGGTTCGTGGACAAAGTCTGGCCTTATTTTATAATACTAACTGGAATCCACTATCTCAGATTTCGGTCGTAATGTTTAGGCAACCACCTTCTTTTACATGAGGGTCACCACTTATCAAGGTCCGAAGGCCACTCATGGATAAGGGTTATTGCGTGTACAGTAATTAATGAGATAGTAGTGCAGTAATCATTAGTATTGGGGGTTTTGATAGAGTGTCTTACTTAAGAGGGCGGTTTGTCAGGTGTTTGTTTATGTTGGACTTGAAGACGTCCAAGTTGTAGTCAGGTTGGAAACAGGCAAGCGGCAGAGAGTTCCACTGGCAGGCAGTTCTAAGAAAGAAGCTTTGCTCATGGAATCTACGTTTGGATTTAGGCAGAGATAAAGAGTGGGAAAAATTATTGATAGTAGTTTCAGCCAGACGGGTGTTTCTCGTGAAAGATTGGCGAGGGGGAGACGAGGGATTGGAGCTCAGACTAGCACCTGCTATGGAAATAACGATAAAATAAAGACAGGCTCGCAACGTCTCTTCCGTGGGAGAGAGTTTGCAGGGAAGAGAAAAGTGCATCCCCGACTAAACCACGAAGTCTACGATAGTCAACTAAACGAACCTTATATAATTTTACCCTACTTCAAACAACTATTTTTATCTTGGAAGTCCCTGTAAAAATATTTCAGCGGATGTACTCAGAGACCTTCTTAATGTAGGTCTTTTCGAATTCCAGAATGTACACAGCAAATTGTGAAATCTATAAAACGAAATTCTTTACTCAATGGATTGGTATTGTAGTAGTTACGTATTTGAAAGGATTGATTTTCTATTTTTGTATCGTAGGTAATGATGATTAAATTGCCAAACATCATTATCTGTCAGTTTGAACTAGTGTATTTCACACTTTTATCGTTGCATCGTCGACGGAAGGGTTTAGAAATAGTACATGTTTTATCGCTTGTCATACTAAATATCTCACAAATGTATTTACATGAAAACATAGAATTACTTTAGCAATGTTGAGTTGTTATACATAAATTACTAGTATCATTTCTGATGAAGAAAACAGAAGAAAACAACTATTGTTTATTTTTTATTATAGAGCGGAGGATTTATTTCCGAATTCTATTCGGGAGGCTTCAGCATTTTCTGATAATCATCGACTTTAAGATTGTTACCTCTGTGAGATGAACAAAACATTGTTGTACTTGTTAACTTTCTCCTGACGAACTGGTAAGACACCCACATACATAGACATGCATACAAACACCAGACACACCCACCCATATATATATATATATATATATATATCTGAATGACATAATTTTTATCGAACGCTAAAAAATACTTTCAATGCCAACATGCGGCTGAGTGATGATTTAATACCAAACACATAACTGCAGAAAGTATTCGGTTATATGTATAAGTGTTTCTTACTAATATGCCGATAATAAGGAATGCAAACTAGTTCAGATTTATCATCTGCCCAATCATAACAATAATCTGCCTACGTTCGGTCTCTAAAGAAATAGGATACGCTCGTAGGGGCAGGTGTGCGTATAATTATGATGCAATGGTTGCGTAATCTCCAACCACACCTTTCCTAAATCGGCACTGTTTTAGTTCAGTGGCAAGGAGAAATGCAGGAAGCCTTGAAACAATGACAAGAAAAGCAGAAAGTACATACAGCACCTAGAAGTCCGAAATAGTCACCCGTTTTAGTACTGACCAGGTTCCACGTTGCTTTACTTCGGTGATCCAGCAGGAAGCGGTGTTTCAACATCACAATATCGCACATTAACAATAATATATTAATGTAACAAATAGCAAATGCTATATATTCATACCGTTTAAATAAAACTGACAAGAAGTTATAGTTTTTTTTTTTACACAGTGATCACCACTTATCAAGGCCCGGAAGCCACTCAGGGATAAGGGGTATTACAAGTACATTACGTTAGTGTGGAGATTTGATGAAGTGTTTAATTAAGGGGGCGGTTCATTAGGAATTTGTTAACATTGGACTTGAAGACATCCAAGTTGTAGTCCGGAGGGAAGCAGGCAGACGGAACAGAGTTCCACAGGCGTGCAGTTCTAAGAAAGAAGCTTTGTTCATGGAATCCGCGTTTTGATTTAGGCACAGATATAGAGTGGGGAAAAATATATATTCAGATAGTTTAAAGAAATGAAATTAAAGAACAAGTAAATTTGCAATAGCATTCTTGTCTTTTACATGCACATTTTTGTAAGTGGATTATATGAGATACATAAATCGTATACTTATAAAAGAGGTCATAATGTCGTTGACATTATAAGGCATAATCAGTTAGTTCCTTTTTTATTATTTGTTAAAATATGTACACGCACATTATAAAAAAGGATCCAGATATAATAACTCTGCTCATTTATTCCTATTCTTGTTTGCATTATTATGAAAAACTTAATTAAACGATAAATGTATTGAAAAAATTCTACGTCACGCATTTTCTATTTAAATAATTCCGTAAGAGAAAAATGCATGCACTGTGCAAGTGAACGATAGATTTTTAATTTATAACCAATTAAAAGTCGTATAAGTAACGGTAATATCAAAACCCACAGAAGAGTTGGCGACCACCAACCCGCAGGTAATAAATGGCTATGAAAACTCATACTGACTGCTGACTTAAAAGATAGCCATTAATGATCCAACAAGAGTTAATAAAAAGTCGTTTTTATAAATTTTCCCTTAGTAAAATTAAACAAATTGGTTAAATAAACTTAATAAAATGCTCAATTTAAGGGCAACGAGTTTTGAGTCAAATGATATTTATAAACATTATATATTATACAATCACCGTTCAACGAAACACTTATTAAACATTTGGTTTCATATATATCAAATAACAATGTACCAATGCTTTAATCTATCCTTAGCTAAACTACCTATTTTTAATGGCGTAATTAGAAATGCGTTGTAAACAATAACAAAACGGCTTCTATTTTTTATTCTAATGAAATATAAGTTCTTAGTCTAAAGCCGTGCTTTTAATTTACTGATACGAAATTGTATAACGACGCTAAAATAGTACATTATATATGGAACATTATTGATTTTAAATCGAAATGTTTGTTTAATATTTAGATGACATTTTCCAGTTTTATGAATAACGATAGATCTTATTGTTGCTTATGCAATAATACGGTGGGTAAGTATTATAACAATGATTAGAAACTCAGGCGAAGACATTTCGTTTGGAAGAGATATATGGAAAGATGAATAATAAAAAGGAAAATTAAACTAATAAAAATATTTTGAAGAGCGATCAGAAATAAAAACATTATTTTTTTTCTAATTTAATAGGCCGAGAAAAAGAATAATATGTTATATTTATATTTTTTAATGAATTATGTTTGAAAGGATCAATCAAACGCAAAAAATATTATGATGTTGGTTGGCAGTATGGACTTGAATCTACGGAAAGAAATTATTTTTATGTTAGTCCCTCAGAAATGAACTCTGACAGCGAAACATACAGGGTATATATTAAGATTTATTTAAAAATACAACGATGATTTTATCTTCAGAAAAGAATCAAATAAGAAAAATGTTTATTATTTCAAAAATATGATCATTACTTTGTTGTACCCTACATACGGAGCACATTTTTTCCGACTATTGTCGAAATTATGAATCGTATTCGACGATTTACATATGGGATTTTAGGATTGTCCGACGTACGATGAAATAGGATTTTTCTCGTGCTATATAAAGACAAGCAAACATGTAAATTGTAGTTGGATGAATACAATATTTAATAAAAAATATATTTCTTCTGAAGTTGAGCATTTGTTTCCCTGTATTTAAATTCAATCCGTTTACATCTTATTTAAGTTGACAGTTAAGATTTTGTGTATAGGGTTTCGCTTGCTATTTTCAGCACAAAAAAAAATCGCAAAGTTAACCGAAATATATATACAAAATATCATATAAGCGTACAAGTATCTGCCGAACGTCTTTCAGCGCATGCGAAACATTAACGTTTTTTTTAAGTTAAAGTATAAATGTTTTTTTCATTTTCTAGTCTATAAGCACTCCGATTATATGTTACTAGCAGGGATACCCGACTGATGATAAACGAATGTTTCATACTTCTATATTTTTATTGTCATCGAAATTGGTGAAATCGATCATTTTTCAATCAAATCCATTGATTACCTGCTCTAGTTGAAGTCCTACGCGGTAAACGGTTATGAACCCACAGTTACTTTATCAACAATAGATTGTATTCTACATTTCACTGTAGAGAACTTACTTTTGACTTTATAACCTTATTTTCCATATAAAATGGCTTGGATAAAGTTTTAAAATCATGTATCGTGTTTCACTTGTGCTATAAACAGAAATATTAATTTCGAACGCGACTCCGTCATATCAAAGAATCCCTCGTTGCTTTTATGTATGCCCCTTTCCATGTAAATAAGCAGAACATTAGATAAGTGAAAATGAGATTAGGATAAGCCGAGACTCGAACCTTGTAAGCAAGGTTCAGATATAAAATGTTAGAAATCAGAACTAGAATGTTAGAAGTCGGAAACTGTAAGCGAGATTCAGAAATAGAATGTTAGAAATAGAATGTTATAAATAAGTTAAAAAAAAAAGGCCTATAGTTAAATTCTACTATAAATAGTTGGATATTGGTTATATTGTAAAAAGTATTGATCGTCATTCTTTTACAAAACTGAATATTAAAAATGTCAGTTAAAAAGAATGAACAATACAAATTAAAAATACATTGTAAAAAATGGGTTTGGTTTAAAATAGGTTGGTTGAGAATTCTTTGTTACCAAAATTGTGTTTGGAAAAACGTGTGCTTAGCCATGTTATCACGTTTTAGAACGGCACTTTTGACGTCATATCCAAAAGGGGATTCTCAATATACGACCGCGAGTTAGTCAGGTCGCGGTTGTTGAGGCAGAACAGTTGAGAGTGCTAGTCAGTCAGGGCGAGAGTCGGGAGTCCTTTGGAAGCGATAAGAAGAACATTATATTATGTAGATCCCGAATTTGAATTCCTGACGTCATCAGCATTCGACCGATCCAATGAATAAAGAATCGTCTTTGTGTTTTTGTAAAACTGTTGTCGTGTCATCTTTTAACAAGCAAAAGGTAATGTGTGGAATATCTTATGAACATTACATAACTCCCCCGAAACATGTATCTCTCCTCCTCTCTAGTATGTGTTATAAGAATATAAGAGCTATGCATATATCACCCTCTCCCCTCGCTAATATATGTTATAAAGAACATCCCAGAACTGCATAAATATCCCCTCGTCATCATTGTTATATATATATGTCCGTATGCAACACTTACTGCTTGTGCGGTGATAATAATTTTGATTGAAGTTTAGAATGAAAGATTCAAGTATGATGGTGGACTGTGCTTTTAACAGAAACATTCATGTGGAACGGGCACTTGTCACATAAAAAAAACTAAATTTGACTTTATATGTCGAGCCTTTCTGCTTGTGCGGTAATAAAATTTCTTAAATATACTTCTGATTTTACGCTGGATGAGGTTCAAACTTTGGTCAAAATTGTCTGTTCTTTCTATCATCGGATTAATTCATTTATAGATTACCAATGCTTATTCAAAATATTTCGATATAAAGCATAAAACATCTAAGAACACTGCTAGACACATAAAGTACGAGTTGAAATTTATTAAAAATCGGTCCAGCTCTTTGCGAATCTATAGGAAACAAACTCACATATGCAAGAAGTCATTTTATATAAGAGGACAGATAACTATTAGTCACGTAGAAATGTAAAAATATCTACAAATTAAAGAAAAGTTCAAGAAGTTCATATAGACCGGATCATAGCACATATATATATATATATATATATATATATATATATATATATATATATATATATATATATATAAGAAATGTATTACTGTGAGTCCAGAATGAGTTTGCATAGTGTTTCAACTAGAGGAAGATCCCCAAAGAGAGGAAAAATCCAACTAGCATCGTCAGAATTCATAGAGTCCATCTATGAATTCTGACGATGCTAGTTGGATTTTTCCTCTCTTTGGGGATCTTCCTCTAGTTGAAACAATATGCAAACTCATTCTGGACTCACAGTAATACATTTCTTATATACTGCTCTGGCTACACATTGAGCACTCTATTCCGGTTTTTTCACCACTAGTAAATATATATATATATATATATATATATATACTAGCAAAAGTACCCGTCGTTGAGTGGATTCAAAAAAAGGCCAACAGAAATGGACTCTGATTTATGAAAGTATGATAGGTTATGAAAAAGAAGGGTTGTAAAGAGATAGCTTCGAAATTGGGGGTATCAAAACCAAAGCACAATAGGCTGAAAGTAAAAATAAAATATATAAACCCCATAATTTATTATACCATTCATGTTCACACTGAAACACTTATCACAATATTCTGTGGATCTATAGTAAAAATCCTTGTTAAACTTTGTGACATATTTCCATTCTATGGAGGTCAGGCGCGGACGCAGACACCATAATTTTATTATACCATTCCTTATTTAAGTTAAACATACGTATCAAAGTATTCTTATGTGCATCTATATCAAAAACACTAGTAAACGTTTTTTTTTTTAATTTTTAAACTTGTTATTTCTATACTTTGTGGACAAGGCGCGAACGCAGAACCCACAAATTTAATGAACCACCGTTCTGCTAGATCAAACATGCCCATTCCTTTGTCTCGATACATCTCCATCATTATATGTAATTATTTTTTCTGAAATAGTCAATAATATAGGAGCCTATTAGTGACCAGACACACACACACACATTCAGCTTTATATATATATATATATATATATATATATATATATATATATATATATATATGTATATATATATATATATATATATAAGTATATATATATATAATATATTCATCGATCTTATGAGCTGCGACGTTGTTTGGCTTTGGAAATAATTTAATAATCTCTCAATTTCTGAAATATTCTCTTACTAATTGCTCGCTAGGTTAGCATTGCTGGATAGCGTCGTCATAGTGAGCTTGAAATTCCTACTCGTGAGATATCGGCTTGGGTTATAGCTGGTGAGAAGACCGTGTCCCATGTTGAGACGAAGTAGGCCCATTTCATAGTTTTATTTCGGCGAGGTTTGCTTGATCTGTGCTAGTTAATAGACTTTCTTGTGTGCGGGGTGTATGCTCAGTTGGCAGAAGGCTTGCCTCGCATGCATGAGGCTCGGTTTTCGAATCCCCAGTTAGGATATATCTAATTAATGAGCCCAAATGAGGGCGAAACTCGAGTCTTGGACTTCCAGATTGTTGACTATCATGACTCTTGTGAGCTGCGGCATTGTTTCACTGTGCAAACAATTATGCATATATATATATATATGTGTGTGTGTGTGTGTGTGTTTGTGTGTGTGTATGTGTGTATGTGTTTGTGTAAAGTTTAATTTAAATATAATTCACAGTTTATTGAGCGAGTATCAAACCAAATAACGGGTACACTTCGATATTCATTTACTTCATGTGTAAAATCACCCCCAGAGGATAATGGACCCGAGGAAATATATTTGCCTCGAGTGAATTTTATGCTTCGATATTAACAAACACCTTCTGACATGACATTTGCCCGCAGCTTTAAAATACAGAAACGAGTTTACAGCAGAATATTAGCTTGAAGCGTTAGAATTATCGAAAACGTACTACGTTTCTATAAGCTGCTAAGATCCTTCCAAATTTTTCACATTTGAAAATAAGCTAACTCAGATCAAATATTCAGATCAATCGGAAAACAATTATTGTTTATAATAATAGAAATCTAAAATACAATTACGCAGTAAATCCGTATTTCCTTACAGAAATATGTGAATGATTTCTGGTTGATATGAATTTAATTATTACACGTTTAGTAATTATGTAAAGTTATTGTTTTCCAGTTGTTCTTGACGACTTTAGATGTTTCTTTCAAAAACGCATAAATAAATATACTTCGATTATCAGTAAGCTAAAAGTTCCATATATCCTTCAGAAAATATATCTCTGACGCCGCACTTTATTTAAACATAAATTGCTATAGAAAAAGTAAAACCAGCATTAATGCTTAAGGTTATTGCTACTGCTATCATCGTTTAGTAAGGAATCCTCATTGACCATCAAACTTCTAGTCAAATTAACCTGTGTTACTGCACATGCCTTGCTATATCGGCTTATTTGCAACTATTATGCACAATAAAATATGATATCAATTTATTAACGATTATTCAGTTTCCTTCAAAATTCAATTTTTCTAAGATCTTTTACGCATTATTTGCGAAACCATTTAATATATTTATCTATCTATCTATCTATTTATCTCTGTATATATATATATATATATATATATATATATATATATATATATATATATATAGGGTATCAAAAGTATGTGGTGCATTAGTATTTTTGTATTTCTCAAAAAATATCAAGATAATTTGAAATCTTTGAACAGATATTATCGATCTGAATATAAAGCAGAAATGAAGATATACTTGTTGACAAATATTTATTGAAAGTTAATCAAATTATCTTTAAGTAAAAGTGTTTAACGCATTCATTAATATTTAATTAAATATCCTCTGTTCTGCCATACTGCGTTCAAACGCTTTCTATAATTGCACTTTCTGGTAGTTTCAGTCATTCTTCTTCGTAAATTGTCCTTAATTCATTAATACTCTTGGTATCTCTTGTATGCCACCTTTAACGTAAAATGTTTCCACGAAATTTCTATGGGATTAAGGTTGGGTGACTGTAGAACACTAATCCCATTATCCTTAAACCATTTGATAGTTATTTTAGCCTTGTGCTTTGGATCATTTTCTGGCTGGAATATAAAGTCACGGCCAATCCTAAATCTGCGGCATTTCTAAATAGTACGGCATTCACGTCCATTTCTATGATTTCCATGTCTCCAACCAATTTGCAGAAAAGCAGTCCCAAATCCTAACACTTCCACCTCCAAATTTTACAGAATACATAGTATTATATGCTTTAAATTCTGCCCCCTCCCTCCATACACAGGTGCAGATGTTCTTTCAAAAAGCTCATTTTTGTTTCAGTAGACTAAATAACTTTTTTCCAGATGTTATCCGATTCAAATTGATATTTATAAACAAATTTCAAACGATCTTTTGTATATCTAAGACTTTACAATGAAGTATTTCGCGATTATTTAGAATACAGGCATATACGATTCAATGATATCTTGATTGTATCCTTGCTTACTTCAATACTGGCTTCGTGCAAATCATCTGAGTTTCTGAACAAGTAAGCAATGCAGCATTATTAAATTTAGGCGGCTGACCACTTCTTAGATGATTTTTAGCATTATCATCCATTATTTTTTTACTTTCTCACTGAAAGAGGAAACCTGCACAGTGTCTCAGAGCTGTTATCAGCTTACATGTAAGGAGCCGGAACCGTGGGGTTCCTTCTTATTGATTTAAATATTGTAGCAAGATAAAATGACTGCTTAAGAATGAAAATTTGACAGTCTATTAAATACTTTTGCATATGGGTAATTTGATTATTTGGTAATATATATTTTTCAACTAGATATATCTTCATTTACGTTTTATATTTAGGCAGATGATATCTGTGCAGAAATTTCGTGTGAATTCTATTCAAATTAGCTTGATATTTTTCGAGAAATACGAAAAATACTAAAGTACCAAATACTTTTGCTATCGATATTATATATATATATATATATATATATATATATATATAAATATATAAACACATTACACCTTGAAAAAATGAAACTCTCTCGAATTCAAACAATGAATCCACAATTTATGCCTTATATGTAGAGGACATATTCATAGCAACAGAATCCATTCAAGGCATTACAAAACTCAAGCTTAGCTTTGAAACACACACGTCCTCAAATTTACACACGAACTAATAAAATCTTATTTTTCGACGTATTAGTAGACTCTAGCAACCCTATTAAATCATAACCTTAACATACAAAAAACCCTACTAATTACAATGCAAACAATCTTCAATTACAACAGCGAAAGCCCCCCCCCCAATACAAAACCTTAGAAAATCCCTGATTAACCGTTTATATAATATAGCATCAATCCGAAAAAAAAAAATTACAAAAAACTAACAAACATAACAATAATATTCCTTAGAAAATTGTCTACCAACTCTATTCACAATAATAGCCACTTTAAAATAAGTGAACAAACGCTATACCCTTGTATTAAGCTATTCTCGAGGTAGGGCACTCATTCTTTCCTTCTGGGTCATGGGGCCACACATCATCCCATTTCCGATTTGTCGTTCCCCAGGAGGCAGACATACTCCCACAATTCTCATTTAATCTTGACCGCATGTCACTCAAGGTAATTCGAACCTTTTGTTGTTGGCCCCTGGTGACATCAACCAGAATCAATTCAGTCTTCCGCCCCTCCAGGAATTTATATTCACAATAAAAACATATACCCTACCCCTAACAAAAACGAATTAATCAAAGTATCCTATGAAATTACACCTTATCTTCAAAATACATAACACATACATACATAATACAGACTTAATTAAACGGCACACCAAACCCATCGGAGAGAACAGAAATATTAAACTAATAAATTATTATGCAATAATTAAAATCTCTAAACTTATATTTAAAAACCATAATAATTATATTACTAACACCACACTAAACCTAACTAATGTAGTACATAAATTTATATACTCCTTCGGACTCTAAAAATTCATATAATGCACACATTGACCATCACTTTCTCGATGTTAAAGATAAATCGGAATAATCAGATATATTCTTAATGAGAAAAATTCTTTTGCAAATTTAACAAAAAGAGCTACTACAATATTGCGTGGTCTCTATTCACGCTGAACCTCCACATAATGTCGAACTGCAATATATTATACAGGAAAGATGCCGCCGATCACATTTTTTGGACAATATATAATATATTGGCAGCTAGTAATACAGTAAGTAGTATTATACATACATACATTCATACATACATACATATATATATATATGTGTGTGTGTGTGTGTGTGTGTGTATAAGTTCATAGGTTTATTAAAGTATGTTGAGAAAGACTTTAGCAAGAGGTAAACACATGTATTTAAAAAAACACAAATAATATGAAGAGTCTCGAAGAAATATTTTCTTTCTGATAATACTTGTAAAGTATTTAAAGAAACTTAGTATGAAAAAGAATCATAGTAGCATGAAAGTAAAATATAGAATAATGAAACAGATTGCGTGAGGTAAAAAGAAAAAAAATCGTTTCACATGAGAGTGTTTTCATTTGTTTGTTGAGAACACCATCAGATGAATTCGAGAAAGTACTAGGAATAACATATTTATAGTAGTTCAAGTGCATGTTGTTGGAGATAATAAATGGTCTAAACAAGTAATATCTTAGTGGATATGCACAGTTGAAGAAGTTCAGTCTATGAAATTATACAAAAAAAGCGATTTGAAGAATGTGAAGAACGTGACCACCTGGCGAATTTCGTTTATACAAAGGTGAGGTATTTACCCAGAATCAAGGTAGTTCCACGCTATGTTTCTGAAGATTGTGGGATATTTACGAAAGAATGAATGGTAATTAAAGGAAGCACCAGGCAACTAATAAAAAGGAAAAAAAAAATAAAAGAATTACGCTTGAATTCCCGTACAAATGTATGTATATTTATAAGCACACGCACGCATATATATATATATATATATAGATATATAGATAGATAGATAGATAGATAGATAAAAAAGCATACACATGCACACACACATACACACACACATATATATATATATATATATATATATATATATATATAGTGTAACCCCTCTCTGTGAGAAGGTGGTTAAGGACCTCTGTCTATCTGAATTCTCGGCTCGTGTAGTCTAGTCTTCTCTGGGGTTGTTACATGAAATCTGCTATGCTGAAACGCAGCAGGCAGGAAGACAGAATTTCTCACGGCTGCCGGGTTGTCTCTTGATACCTTCGTAAGTCAGCATCGCCCAGAGGGCTGCTAAGGCCTTCTCTCCTTCATCGTAAAAGTTAATTCCACCCTGACCTCTGCCACTATCACCGCCGTTCCAGATGCGAGCCCTCCTTGTTGTTACACTTTCCGCATCACGCGATCCCCTGTTAGGCTGGGATCGCAATTAAGAATTCCTTCTTACGTCTTAACTAGACATTCTCGCAAGGATTTATTTATCTCATCATCATTCTGGATGATCTCTCTACGCCCCCATGATATTCAAATATTCAAATATACGCAATATCACATACTTTACAAGAGAGAAAAATTACAAACACCAACAGAATAATAATAATAAAAAAACAATTATTCAATCACAAAAAAAAAAACTTGAAGCAAAAGCAATAAAAACCTTTCTTTACCTTCTGTCCCTTTTTTGTCAAGCTCTTAATTCAATAAAGAAAAAATATGATTCCTTTAAGCGTCAATTGGATTACAATCAATTGTTTTAGTATTCCCCCCCCCCAAAAAAATAACACTTTCTCTTCCTTCTCTCTCAAGCCTTTTAATTCAACAACAACAAAAAATAATGTCTCAATGCCAGAAGGAAAACTTCCACGCTACAGCGATTGGTCCGTTTTTAAAACAACATTTGCTTGCATCTGCAAAAATCTCCCCTTCCTTTCATTAATTCATTGATATTACTGCTATTGGATTGGAAGCATGCACGACGAACCGTTAATTTCACAGCGACAGCAAAACTACACTATCTTGCGGCCTCTTTCTCTCTCTCTCTCTCTCTCTCTCTCTCTCTCTGGCCCTTCTTATCTCATTCTCTCTAGGTCAATTTGCACAGACAACAGAAAGAAAAAAAGACTCACTTACCTGCCTGTGTTATTCTTCTCTTCCTCTCTATCACTTTCTCGTCGCTTTGCAATGCGCACTTGTTGAATCTGTCAAAAGTGTCCCTTTATTTCTCTTCCCGTCGCTTCGCGGCGCGCACTTGTTGAATCTGTCAAAAGTGTATACTTCTTTCTCTTTTCCCGTCGCTTCGCGGCGCGCACTTGTTGAATGTTAAAAAAGTGTCTCTTTTTTTTCACTCTCTAAGTTTTCCTTCTTTTTTTCAAAATGTTCAAACGTTTTTTTAGCTTTCCAACCGGCGTCCTCTTTCTCTCTCTCTGTTCTCTCCTCTTTTTTTCAAATTGTTCAAAGTTTTTTTTGTTTCTCAAAAGCAAAATGTCCTTTTCACGCGTACGAATTCTTTTTCTGGCTTAAAGTCCTTTTTTTCGGTCGTATCTATATCGATTTCCTTTTCTGTCTCTCCATCCTTTTGTTTTCAATGTCCCCGTCTGTCTGTCTCTTTCTTAGTACGTCTTTTCTTCTGCCACCAATAATGTAAGATTATAACGCAATCCTAACTCCGTTTTTTTCCGTGGTAACAAAAAAATGAGAAATATTAAGTCTCACCATTTTTTTTCGGGTCGATTATCCTTGTCGCGGTCACCAAACTGTAATCCCTCATCGCCGAGAACGTGGTTAAGGACCCCTGTCCATCTGAATTATTGGCTCGTGTAGTCTAGTCTTCTCTGAGGTTGTTAAATAAAAATCTGCTGTGCTGAAAGCGAATATCGACGCAGCAGGCAGGAAGAAAGACAAGTCATGTAGACTAATCTACAGTGTTAATTTTCAAACTTATGTACAAATGTTTTTACAAATCTCATTCAGTTTTTTGTAAGTCTTTTTCAAAGTCTCAAATCTCTTCACAGGCAGCGACTGACGGTTTGATGAGTAAGGTGGAGGGGTCGTGTCTCTATACGGTCTGTTCTTCCCGAATACCAACTTCTACTCCAACTAACTTTTTGCACGACAGTCGTATATATAGTAAGGTATGTTGATGGGGTGGAAATTCCCCACCCCGCCAGTAAGATTTCGCGACGAAATCGAAAGCCCCATGTCCCTGCGTGGGCACAATTCCCATACCTGAACTCTGAATTGTAGGTCTCACGATTTCCAAGGACAGATGTCAATTCTGACATCCGACCTTGAGTTCACCAAGGCCAGATAAGGTGATACGTGAAATTTCCTGTCATCAACTTTTAGCTGCAAAATATATATTTCTCTGGTTCCAAACAATATCTATTTTGACATGAAATAAAAAAATATATATATTTATCTTTTCTATCTTAAATCCTTGGGTTATATGGCGTCACCCGGGAATGATAAGCGGTCCCAGCGTAGTTGTAAAGCTCCCCAATGCGGAATTACGTCACAATAGACTAAGCGACGAAAATATATTGAATAAATCAAGCAGTGTTTACGATTACAGCTCTAATAAACAGCAGATCTCATAACACCGAAATTGAATACTAACTGCAGAACACCAATAAATAAATATAAAATAAAATATAGACGAACAAAACATACAATGCTGCATACATGTGCTCTATAACCAAATAGAAAAAAGATAACTCAGCAAAAATATAAAATATTTTTGAAAACCACTTTTTTGTAACGAACACCTTACACAAAATGTTTAATAAAAACGAAATAAAACTGTCATGTTGTTGCTGTTAGTGAGTGCAGATTATAAGTAAAACACGTTATAAGAAAATATTAAATAATTGCAGAAATACAAATTACCAATCATTAAAAAAGTGACCAACAACACAACAATAAAATTAACACAAAGAACAAAAATAAAAATAAAAATAATGGGATCATGGAATTGTTTTGACATAACAAAGTGACTTTTTTTTCATACATATGTGAAATGGATTACACGTGACTTCCTGTCTTTATCCTGGTGTGAAACTGAGAATCAGTTGCGTGGAAGTGACAAAAGATGGAACTATTGGCTGGCGAGGTTTGGCCGCTATGTTTAAGGTATCGCAAAGTAATTTGTCATTGAATACTCACATTAAAAAGTAAAAATAAATTATTAGCGATATTACATAGCATCGATTTTTTCTTTATTTTAACGAAGGCCAT
This sequence comes from Euprymna scolopes, assembly GCF_053919585.1. NCBI lineage: Eukaryota > Metazoa > Mollusca > Cephalopoda > Sepiida > Sepiolidae > Euprymna > Euprymna scolopes. Next base: position 136,349,399 of record NC_136485.1, read on the forward strand.
CTTCCTGAAACGGCCAGAAATAAAAATTAAACGTACCCTCAAAAATGAAGAACTGTTCCGACGTAGACCACTTTCACGTGATCAGTTGGCATCACGACTATCCGACGTGTGACTACGGGTTCGGAGCCCTAAATAAAAGGCACTGAACGAACGGGGACAAAGACCTTACAACATTACTTGTCCAAAAGTCTACTCTCCGTACGGACTATGCCAATACTTTGAGGCAGAACCGGAAAAACGACACGTGATCAGCGCAGGAAACATCTCTACAGAAAGACAAAAAAGCTTCCTACAAAGGCTAACCAGTTAGACCATCGCAGAACAACACAGTGACGAGGAAACAGATTTAGACACTAAGACAGACACACTCAGAGGAAAAAAATATGACTTCATCCTGAAAATGATGAAGAAATGCAACAGTACAGACATCGGCGATATCATGCTGTATTGTCAGAAACAGGCAGCAGACCACCACAAGAACACATGGAAAAACATCCACAAAAAACACACCCAACCTCCACAACATCATACAGGCAGCAGCTTCAGACATACAAATACACACCAGAATAACTCCCATATGGGAGCAAATAAGACAAAAGAAAAACCTGTTCCAAGAGGACACAATCCGCTACTGGTCAATCCAGAAATCGTTGGACATTTACGAGGAATGGTGCAACCATCACTCTTTCGACGCGGACAAATTCGCTACAAACTTGTTCGAGGTATGCCACAAGATCCGTGCAAAAATCAACGGATTTCATATCACTGGACCGAGCAACTCCGGCAAGTCATATATACTCCGCAGCGTAAAAAACGGACGAATGAACTGCGGAAGAATGCGATGTCAAACATCGGACAACTTGACGTTCGGTAGCTGCGTCGACAAGAGCCTCATCTTCACGGAGGAAATGTGGTTTACACCACAGAACATCGAAGAGGCTTAATGCATTCTAGAAGGTGCAGATACATACGTCAATGTTAAACACCAACAAAAACGTATCCTCAAAAGGACTCCATGCATCAGCACTTCCAACGACGACCCGTAGAGACATGTTCAAGCAGAAAAAAACGATGGAAAACAGGATATTCTCCTATCAAACCAAACGAAAGATAGACTTGCTAAAAACATGGGGCGTAATCTAACTCAATCCACTCATGTGGCTGACCATTTGGCGGGAACACATCAACAAATACACTGACAATAAATACACAATGGTGGAACTGGGTAATATACAACAACCTAAAGCATCAAAACGGTACAGCGTGATAGTCAACGACTAAGACTCACCCAAAAAAAAGAAGAACAGAGACAGTTAGAAAAAAATCTATTCGAACAATTCCGATTAGAAAATAACCAATGCATACTAGATGACAGATTCCCGACACAGTACTGCAAAACTCATCTAAAAAAGCTGATACCCTGCGCTATGGACACAGCAACCGACGACGACTTAGCTAACTATATAACACCAAAAAATTCACCAAAACCAGACTGTATACAACTATTGACCGACGACGAAGATAGCGACAAAGACACACAAGACCCAATACTATTTATAGCAGAACAACTCTCGCCACAACCAAAACAAAAAAGTCCGTTAAAAACTATCGACTTAACGAATACATACAGTTCAGACAAAGAGAACTAGACGGACACTTACAGACACTACATACATTATACTGTGATGAAGTTCTCTCATAACGTACAGAAACTAGTAGTATACCTTGGTTGTTAATTTAATAATCCAAGGTCTGACACGATGGCGGACAACAAAAACTTTCTAACACCCAAGGTCTGGTGCGACCTATTATTACTCTTAACAAACTTATTATATAAAAACAAAATAAAAACAATATTTATCACTTGTACGTTTTCTGTCTATAATAAAGTACATTAAACAATATATTGGAGTATGTTTTATATATATTGGAATTCCAATCGCATGTCTGGCATGATAAGCATGATAAGAGTATGAAATATATACTTTCAATTGAAGGACCTGAGAAGAAAGAAAGTTTTTTGGCGGCCATGACACCTGACCTGGGATCAAACAAAGTTTTCTGCACACACGCATTTGAAAAACATTCATCATATAAGGTAAGGCAGAAATAATGTAGGCACCAATTCCGCCAGACATAAGCCTAACTCTCACGAATTCTATTTTATTCTAAAGAGATTTAAAAAAAACAACTACCAAAGCCCCCCCATTAAACGTTTAATGGTGGGGTTTGTGGCTTTGGTAGTTGTTTTTTTTTAGACTGTAATGATATCATAACTACATTAACTGCGTATCGACCTGCACTCATACTTAATAATAATCCAGATCTATACGCCAGAATCTTCTGTTTATTTAGGGACCTGGAAAGCATGCTCATGATAATTCTTTTTTCAATGAAGACTGGATAACAGAAGAAATTTGAAAACCAAGATAAACTATTGTTTGTATATCCAATGTAATTTTTACAAGGTTTCGGCAGATGAAACATGTGATTTTATTCAGATGGTTATATAAGTCGAGATTTTCGGCGTATAATATGACACTCAAGATAATATCATTACTCGGAACAATCCAGGGGCTCCTTTAGTCGTTGACAGACTATGGATACCCATGAAGGGATGTCTTCGTGTGAACATTTTCAGGCAGAAGCTGCCCAATCTACAACCACAACTTTCTTGAGTCAACATCGTTAAATACCAGTAGCAAGTAAAGTGTCTGTACAGAGCGACTGGAAAAAGTGAAAATAAGCGTAGAGCACATACAGCGTCTAGAATCCCCAAATAGTCCCCATCTGGTACAAACTAGGCTCACCGTTGCTTCACACGGTGATCTGATGTGAACCTGTGTGTCAATGCGATTATGCCGTATACTCCGAACCATACAATAATAAACATTATAATTTTTTCTGTCTCAATCTCTCTCTCTCCCTCTCTGTATATATATATATATATATATATATATATATATATATATATATGTATATATAAGTATCGAGTATAAAGATAATTATCTGAAGTACCGTATTATCTTATGAGGAAATTAATTGTTTTCCTATTTATATAATAAATAGAAAAGCGAAAATATGTGTATGTATGCGTGTTTGTTTGTATGTATGTGTGTTTTCATGTCTCGCAAAAATTTTTCACACGGATTCTCGCCAGATCGGTCTCATCTTTTTAACTTCGCCCGACAAATATCGAAAAATTGGCCAAAAACGTTAATTCCTTCACCCTGAAATCAGTAGTTTTTGACAGCGGGAAGGGTCAGCAAAAACTGTCCTCTCATGATAAGTTCGCTTCTACGCATGCGTCATACGACGTTGTAACCTGATTTTAGGTAAATATTTGAAAAAGCGACACAATTTCGTCGACGTCGGCTTAGCTCAGTTACTTAGAGTGCGGCCTCACCATCTAAAGGTTCTGGGTTCGATTCGTCATGTGAGATATCTGCTGTTTTTACATTTTAATATTGAAACAGGGTTATTTAAGTCAGTTTCCACGTATTTTTTCAGATTTTTTAACGTTCGTTTTTCTGTTTTTACTTCGTTTATTCTTAGGTTTTCATTAACACCCCCTGCTCACGGCCAACCATACACACCCCAAAACACCCGGGAAACGCCGGGTACCCCCCGCTAGTATAATATAAATCTCACGTGTCTGTTTAAATGTATGTATGTATATCTATGAACCCCTTTAAGTATGACTCCTCGGACGACAAATATCGAAATATTGGCTAAAAAAAATCGATACCTTCACCCTTACTTGGCACTTTTCTACAGGGAGGGATCTCTTTTTTCGCCGATACTTTCGAAAGTCATCCCTTCTTTGTGATTGACTAGCATTAATTCAAACATTCGTCACTTCCGGTATTGCGATGGGCGCAACAATAAAAACGCCACGTTTTTTCACGTTCTTTTCCTTCTTCGCCGTATGGGTTCGAGCCTGACTGCCTCCTACCACTTTTTTTTATCTAAACAGAAACTTCCGAAAACCTGGGAAACGCCGCCCACCCAGACTAGTCTATAATATAAATCCCAAACGTCTATGTGTTGGTTTGTTTATTTATTTGTTTGTTTGTCCGCCTAAAACTTTTGACAGACGCGTAGGCACTTTACCAAACTGCTAACGTTTTAAACTACTAACTTTCGGAAAATTGGTTAAAAATATTAATTTATTCACTCTCAAATGGAAACTTTTCAACAGGGAGGGGTCGTTTTTTTCGCCGATATTTTCTTAAATCACCCCTTTTTTTTCGATTGACTAGCCTTAGCGTTCTTTTCGTTCTGTGTCGTACGGGTCTGAGCCTGCATGCCTTTCTACCACATATTTTTTTGCTCAATACATATCTCCAACAACCATGGTAATGCCGGACACACATGCTAGTCTATAATATGAATCTCACTTGCCTGCTTAAATGTATATATGTATGTATGTATGTATGTATGTATGTATGTATGAATGTATGTATGAGGGTAAATATCGAAAAATTGGTTAAAAACATTAATTCCTTCACCCTCAACTGAGCACTTTTCTACAGGGAAGGGTTGCTTTTTTTCCTCGATATATTCTAAAGTCGTTCTCTCTTTTCGATTGACTAGCTTTAATTAAAACACTCGTTACTTCCGGTTTGGCGATGAAAAGCGCCATGATTTTGTTTCACGTTCTTTTTCTCCTTCACCTTACGGGTTCGAGCCTGCCTGCCTACAAGCACTTCTTTTCTTTTTTTTTTTTTTGCTCTACACAACCTCTAAACACCCGGGAAACGTCGGCCACCCAGGCTAGTATTAGATAAAACGAATATAACATTCATATACACAATGCAAAATGTAGGAAGTAGATGTTTATCTATACTCGTAAACGAGCAATTGAATTTAATATTTTTTTACTATAAATCTGTTATCATATGTATTGTAGGTCGAAGCTAATATATCGTAAAACAGAGAAATCAAATAAACTAAAAATTATTTCCTGCCTTGCTTGGCAAAATCATGACATTCTTCACGAATTTACTTCAACAGTTTCCATTTTTATATTGTGTTCAATTATTCATGTTAAGCATGTCTTCAGGGTATCTAATTGTTATCATGCATATATCAAAGAGGATCAAGCTGGGCGGCATGGAAGTGTGCTTTCTATTAAATGTGTCTCTATTGTATTTTAGATTTTATGAATGAAGAAAAACACGCATGCCTTTAAATAGCTGCTAAAATAATATTAGTTACCAATGTTTTCTTTCTTCTCGATATTCGCAATATTGAAAAGAATGTTTATTTTATACACGCATCTGTAGGTATAATGACAGTAATAGCGATGTATTGGGGCGGAAGTTAAAACACATGGAACATGCAAATACTGTTTTAGATAACTTTTTAAAATTTGATGAAAAGCAGCTAATGTCTTTATCTCTATCTCTACTATTATATAACACGAACTGTGTGTATGTGTATCTATATGTGACTCGTGCTTGTGAGTTCGTTCCCTATCGACTCGAAAACGGTAGGATCGATCTATTATAAAATTTCATACGAAAAAATTATTCGGGTGCCTGATTGTGTTCTCATGTAGGTTTTGTAACGAAACGAATTCGATAAGCATCGATCATTGATAATTGAAATAACGAGACGATAGAACTGTCGATTTTGACCAAAGCTAACGCCTTACACATCCTAGTATAACTAACAGATTTGAGAAGTGTTCTCATCGCACAAGCTTAAAGGCTTAACATAAAATCATCAGTAGTTTCTTTGGTATCACAGGGCGGGTTCAAAATGTATATTTCTGTTTAAAGCACTATCGAACGAGGATATTTGACTTTTTCATTTGAAACTTAAATTCAACCCATTATCACCGCACAGCCAATAATGTCAGACATATAAACACAAAAGTCGGTTCTTTTATATGACAAGGGCATGTTTATCTAACGACGAATAAATTCAACATTAGGATATCCCCAGGCCTTTTCTTCTTTAGATTTTTCCATGGTTTTAATAAATAACTCGCAGCAAATCACAAACGTAGAACAGTAGAAAAGACATGAATTCAAGTATGAGGATAATTGAAAAGGGCAATAGTTGTACTTATCCTAGAATGTCTGTGGACTGTGTCGCTTCATCACTTTATATTTACTGTAGACAGCAGAGGTATACCAATGTACTTTGAGCGGAAGTTACCAACTAACCTATCTCATTCTTGAGAAAGAAATCTCTAAAACATTTAATTACTTTCCTTTAACTGAACAGCTTTTCAGCTGAGAGAGTATGGGAGTGCTCCACATATGAAATTCGCCCAGGTTACTATATATATATATATATATATATATATATATATATATATATATATATGTTCATTAATATATATATATATATATACGCGTATTAATTTGGGGATTTTCGTGTATTGATATTGACATTAAAACCTTTCTTCTATTTATTTCAAAAGAAAATACATCTTCCTTGTATAAATGCTTTGAAATTGCATTTATCTGCAAAAGATCTAGCTAAATTGCATATTTTTTCAAACATTTAGTTTAATTAATTTCTTCTTATTTTTTTTCGTTTTTCTTATGAGATGATCATCTTTAGTTAACTATTATGTGTAATTATATTCATGCAGATATTTCACATGCTTTTTTGTACTTGCCTAATATTTGCGTAAAAAAGTTATAGTAAACACAAATATATTCCAATTTATGTCTATGTATGCGTATATATATATGTATATATATTTCTAAAGATTGTTGCCTACAAAACTCCTCTGTCAGTACTTTGTTTAGAGACATGGAAGTCCATGTGTACGGTATTCCAATCCACAGAAAACTTAATATTTCGGGTTTAGCTGGGAAAAATCAGTACAAAAGTGTGAAAATTAAAAAGAAAATCGCCAGATAAAGGGCAAAAGACGACATTACAACTGCGCTTGCGTAACATAATAACTAGTCGTTCATGTTTTAATCTTTAACCTTGCAGTAAATTGTCTTCATAGCTTAGTCATTAACGTCAAAGAAAAAAATAATTCGTAAGCTAAACGTTTTGGTTTCGATTTTTTTTACATAGGTATCACCACATTATCAAGGCCCAGAGGCCACTCAAGGATAAGGGTTAAAGAGTGTACAGTAGAAATTGGACAATATAGTAATCATTAGTAATGGAAATTTGGTAAATTTGATAACTTATATGGAACGGCTCATCAAGAAATTATTTACTTTAGACTTGAAGACAACCATATTGTAGTCAGCCGGAAAGCAGGAAAACGGAAGACAATTCCACAGGCGTGCAGTTCTAAGAAAGAAGCTTTGTTCATGGAATCTACGTTTAGGTTTAGGCACAGATAAAGAGTGGGGGAAATTATTGATAGTGTTTACAGCTAGACGAGTGTTTCTTGTGAAAGTTTGGCGAGGGGGGATCATAGATTGAAGCTCAGTTGATTAGACGTTTATGTTGGATATTGTATGTTTTTACATTTGGTAAACGGCTTATCAGCCTCAAATTAAACTGTGATGTTCGTTGTAAGCATATCGAAAACATGTAAAAGTCGACATTTCCAATCCAAAATAGGCCACAACAACGAAATAAACCCACGAAAGGTTAACACGAAAACAATCATTCAAATATAAACAGAATTTCACTTCCCTATTATATTTAAAGGGAATTCAATAAAATTTGAATTTGTTCAAAAACAATATATTTTATAAGGTTTATGTTTATTTACCCGCGCCAATAAAAGTGCTAAGCAGCAGCTGCCAAGTGATTACAACATTGTAAGTATAATTGTATTCATTGTACATCCTAATCTCGAAATCACCGTACACCATAACTGTACATTATTGATAGTTAATTATGAAATGATATTGAGTTACCCTTAGAATAGTCAAATAGTGAAATAGCTCTAACAGAATGTTATAGTTTGAAATAAGTGCTTTATCTGTAAGACAAACTGCTGCTATCCTTGGAAACCGAACGTTTGATTTGATATCAAAATCTTTCTTTCCATTTTAAATGTGATCTAAAAATCTGACCCTTCTGCAATACTGCATGGAAACCACGTTTTTAGTTTTCAGTTTTGAGGACATATTTATTTGATTATCAGTCTGTATAACTTTTCTCAAATCACCCTTTAAGCTTTGGCACTGGTTCAATAAAATTCAATAGAGATCATCAAATGCACAAATTACTATGTGTTGCCAGTCGGTAAATTCAGATGGTTACCTGATCACAAAGGTTTTCCAAGATATTGCTAAAAATTTCCGCAATGCCGGATGGCTTCGTGAAAGAGTAAACTTGGTCCCTAGAAATCATGCTGTTGATATGATCAATTATAATATCTCGGAGTAGTTATCAATCCACTGAATGCGCTATTAATGAAGATCAAGTAGTAGAATGTCCTGTAAAATTCACCACAACCGCCTGATATTGACGGAATAAGTCCTAGTTATTTTATTAAGATAGTTTGATTAAGCTAAACTGTGTAAACGATAAAATATTTGAAAACTAATGTTTTGGAAGCCATTTTAAAGATTACACTCTGTTACTTTCTTCGGATTCTCCTTATTCCTTCTGGCATGCCATTTTAGTTCAAGCATTTACAATTACCAACACCATTACTTTTGTCATGTCTATGAATAAAGCTCAAGTTTAAAGCCTGAAAGTTTTTGGACGTAATCTCCATACTTTTTAGGTTTCTCATGGTCAGTTGTATGTCGGTTGCTCACACATTGTGAGTCCTGAAAAACTCTACATTTACACACCTGTTAGATGTCACACCCCAACACACTCAGAGAGGTTATTCAAACTTAATGCTACAGATACATTTACCAATGCTTAGGTATGCGGGGGTAAAATATGCTTTAATATATCCGTGTATATTATTATAGAGTCAATTCGATTAATATAGTATTGTTTTTTGGGGGTTTTTTTTTTTACAAAAATTAAAAATATATCCATATGACCTGAGTGCATCAGCTTAAATCGAAACCGAAAACAAACCTTGTGAGGATAGTATATATATGTATATATATATATGTATACATATATATATACACACATATATATGTAGAGAAAGAGATAGATAAATAGATAGATAGATACGTCATAATCACATTGACACATTGGTTCTCCGAAGTTAAGCAAGGTTAGGCTTGGCTATTGTCAGATGGGTGACCATTTAGGAATTCTATTATGTGCTTTCCGCTTATTTCGGCATGTGTTTTCAGTCGTCTTGAGCCTCCACTTGCCAATGGTATTTAACGATGTCGAGTCAAGAGGGGTCTGGTTTGAGATTGCGCAACTCCTGCCACAAATATTTAACGCATAGACACCCTTAGAGTATATATATATATATATATATATATATATATATATATATATATTGCTTTGTTATTAACATTTTATGAAAAGTCAATGTTATACATTTAGAGCAAACTAAGTCTATGTTCCTAACGAATCGCCGACAAATTCCAATCATTACATCTTCTCCTATAGAGTGCAAATTGTGGTGTTGTCTACTACGCAACAATTGACGAAGTAATTTAAGCTAGGTAGATGATAGAAGTTATACGATTCGTGAGGAATAAATTAGAGTGAGGAATGTTGCATGAATGAAGAAATAAGACCATTCATTTCGAATTCAATCATGTCAAATCTGCTATGCATCGAATGGTTTTGGATAGGAAAACCAGCATTAGCTTCACGACTCTGGTGAGAAGCAATAAATTAGCCTCGCATTCAAAAGACTTTTGACATTGCCAATATTTTATTAAATGGACACAGTTATTTGGCGCTCGCGAACGTCGTGTCGTCATGCCTCTTAACAATAAATGAAAGTAAATATATACGTACGCCCACGTAAATATCGAAACACACGCGTAATATTCACAGCACAACCATTATATGTTCATATATAAAATAACAAAGACAGTGTCATTTATAAAAAAGATATTTAAAAAAGAAACATTCAAAAAGCACAGAATAAAACTGTGGTCATGAAATAGAAATTTTTCACAAGGAATATTACCACAACAGGCAATGAAGAGCGTTTATGAAAGCGGGAAGAAAATAAAATATTAAAATGCAATATTGTTTAATTTGAACGTATATTTAGAATGTTGGTATCAGAGACATAATTTATTCACTAGAACTAATAACAACCACTATATGACAGGCGTTTATTCAATTAAGTCAGATACCATATACGTACCTTGTAACAGGCTGTATAGTAACACGAAAATATGCCAACTGTTTTATCGACATGGCCAAATGTATAACTGCTCGTTACGATGGCCAATGGTAATTATAAAACTATGGTGTATGCCTAACGAACCTTTTTAGCAAAAAGGCAATGAGACATTGTAAACCACCGAATGTTTCAAATTAGTTTCCATGTATGAGAAGATTCGTCTAAAATTTAATAGAAGCTCAACAATTACGGTGGGATTAACTGCCAAGCCACGGAAAAGTACGACTATAGAATTTGTTTATTTGACAGACAAAGATACACAATGGGTCTCAAGTGTGTGTTTTTTTTCATGAAACAGCATAGGCGAACGGTTTGTGTAACATTGAAAATTATATTATATAAAAGTCAGTTTGTGTGTGTGAGTTCCTACCTCATAGGCTCCAAAAAGACAGAGCTTATCTTTTGCAAATACTACGTAAATTAAATGTATATGTCTGGCAGTGTTCTTATATATGTTTTGTACAGGAATTCATTAAATAAGAACAGAAAATCGAAAAAATTCCTATCTTAAAAATAGCTTATAATCTTGTTGATAAATTATAAATACATAGGAATATTTACATTACACTGGACAAGTGACATAATACAATTTCAGCGATCATTTCTTCTAAAATACAAAACAAAAAAAAAACAGAATTATTATAATCGCGAGATGCAGCTAAGTGGTAGAGCATTCGACTACAAATCGAGTTCTCCCCTATTCAAACCCGGGTATACTTCACCATTTTTTTAATGTTTTTTTCTTATTAATCAAGTGAATTTGCGAAAAAAAGAAAAGATACCATTTAAAATCGTCGCCAGTCACTTCTCTGTTTGCATATTTTAAAACTAAACATTAATCAGAGGTGACTTTTCCAAACCTTTCATCTTCAAGCGCAAATATCAACTGGCGTGATACTGTAAACAAACACAGACAGAATTGTATAATGGACATTACCATTACCGTTTTTTGTCTATTATATGTTTCTTTTTTTTTCGCATTAGTCCACGAGGCAAACTATTCCTTGTAATATATAATAACCAATAGATGATAAATTCTATAATAATACATTTGAAAACTGCATAAGTTAAAATATGTTAACGTGTATTGTACGATAAGGCAACGCACCCCTGCCTGCTAGCTAGCGTTAAAAAAGAAGGCAAGTGCAGGTTTTTGTTATATCTAGGTAATTTACGATATAGAAAAATAATTGAGATGTTTGTAGCTCCTTAAGAAATAAAATGGGCATCAAAAAAGGTATTAATGGCCGTGAAATATAGCTTTCAGTAATGTGAGTATGAAAAGTTCACTTGCTTCTAATGTCATGGAGAACATAGAATTTATCTCTATTATTATATATAAAAGAACTGTGTGTGTCTGTGTGTTTATTCCCTATGCACTCAAAAACGATTAGGTCGATTTTTATTGAATTTCACACGAAGGTATTCTATGTGCCTGGTAGTCTCTTAGATATGTTTTGCGTCGGAATGTCTAAAATATAGTCTAAAATATATTGTTAACTTAGTCACTGCGAGAGGCATGTCAAGCTTCCTCAAAGTGCAGCACGGTGGGTTCCCAATTAGAGCAGGCAATCAATTGATTTGATTGGAAACTTTGTTATTACTTCGAGTTCGATGACAAAAAAAAATATTATGACAATGTAAAACACATGTTGATTTTTATCCGATCTAAGGCAACGTGGGGCCACCATGCTAGTAAAAAATATTAAAAAGAGGGAACATATCGCATTCAATTTTACGTTAAATCTTTGATGGTTGCATTTTCACTAATCCTATGAATGTTGACTTTTAATGGATTAAGTTTACTCATTCTTGTTATATATGTTTTTTTGTGAAGAAGAAGTATTTGTTTTGGGGTTACTTCAGTGGATTGTAACTCTATTGTTTTCATATTGTTTTAGATTCTCAGTGCAATTGTCGATGCTGGATCAATGTTAAGGTAAATATCCGAAAATAATTCGATAATCATCTCATTATTGGCAAGTTTTACGCATACTGCACATTCATTCCTTTAATATTTATGTATCTAGAGTTATTGTAAACTAATAAAGTAATCCTTAGTTTATAGAAAAAGTGAAGTGAACCTGTATAGCACAAATAAAAATTATTCTCAGAGATTGATACGTCAGAAATATTGAACATTTTGCGTGTTATATCCAGTTTATTTCGATTAAATTCTAGTAAATACGATCAGTTATTTAAAAAAGGGCTTTTTAAGATTGACAACGATTTTATTAATGGGTGATGAGTTCTTGGGTCACATTATAAACGACTTGGTATATTGCTATTATGATAAAAGGTCTCCAAGGGTAAAACTGATTACTTTTACTAAATAAATTGAATGGTTTATAATTCGTAAGTATGTAAGTGAGAGAAATTGAAATGTGCGATTCAATCTGGTATTTGTTCTTTTGGGAAATGACGGAACTCTATATACCTATGAACGGGAGAATGTGTAAGGACACTTCCAAACGTATATACTCAACTAATTTTTGTATCTACAAATTTGAAATATTATATATATGACATTCATATATGTGCAAAACTTGTAAATATTACAAAATTTATAATACACAAGTTTACACATCAAGTTAAAACGATGTTTAGTTTAACTCGTGGCTTAGGATGTATATATATATATACCGATATATATATATATATATATATATATATATATATATATATATACATGCATACGTTATTTATTTTTTTTAAATTATACTCAGTAAAAATTATTTTAAAAAATTTTCTTTGCAATTCATGATAAAACGCAATGTGTATTTTCTAACGATAGGGGCAATTTTATTTGACTTAATTATTTTTTTAATTGATATTAAATACAATTAAATTTAAGTAAAAATCGGGTACATTATTTATATATATATATATGTATATATATATATATATATATATATATATATATATTTCTAATTTAATTTCCCCCCAAACAAGGCACAGTGCAACGTTGAAGTAAGGGCTTCTATCGGGGACATAATTTGCAGGAATATTATGAAGGGAATATAGTAGCAAGATGTCTGTTAACATTACACTTGAATTCCTGCAGTAGTACAGTTAGGAAAGCAAAATCTCGGAAAAGAGTTACAAAGTTTAGCAGTTCTGGGGAAAGAAACTGTTGAAGTAGAAAGCTTGCTTACACCGAGGGATTTCTACTCTGAAGGGATGAGATTTAGCTGCTTGTCGGGTTTCTCGGGTGCATTTTCGTCGAGGGAGTACAAGTGCTTGCAGTTCGTAAGAGCATTCACTATTAGAACAGGCAGAGGGATGAAATGACAGTTCAGGACCTATAAAATTCGCGACTTTCTTTTGAACCTCGTCCAGGAGTGAGAAACAAGTAGCCGATGCAGAAGCCTAAATGTTACAACAATACTCAATACATACGCTTATAGAGGAAGAGGATACTTTCAAGCGTAAGTAGTTTTCTAGTACGACAGAGAGACCACCTCCTTTGAAGCAGCCTTGGCAATGCTCTCAATGTATCTCTTCTAGTTCATGTGCCCTCTGAACGTTAGGCCGAGGAATTTAAAAGAAGTACTTTCAGGTAATGTGTTCTTGGCCATTGCTATTGGGGGTACAGAAGGTTTCTTGCATTTATGTAAGGAAACAAGCTTAGTTTTAGCAGCGTTGAATGTGGCCGTGTATTTCTGCCCCCATTCCACTACAGATTTCTCGCCAGAATTCTTGAAAACTGGTAGCACAGAAGCTGTTTTCCAGCAGTTAGGAAAGCAAGATTCGTTAAGTCATTTACTCTAAAGTCTGGAGAGAATTTGAAAATCCTCAGAGGAGCATTTTTTTATAGCACAGCAGGGGTGAGATCGGGGTCATATGCTTTTGAGGTACCTAGGTTTTTTTTATAATAACATGTATCTGAGAAGGTCTGATTTCTAGATCACCTAGTGTGGCGTCTGTCCGCAAAGGAAATTCAGGGAGGGAGTGGTTTGCCGGGTCCAGTGTGGAGTTTGAGGCAAACCGACTGGCAAGCAATGTTAGCTTTCATGGGTGCCGTGTAAACAACCTCATGATTGTTCGATAGTAGGGGACTCGTTTACTACCCATTATTTATTACAGTGCTGTAGATTTTCCAAAACCCACGGATTCTTAATTTCTGTGCTTCAATGCATTTTCGGGTGGTTTCAGTGTATTCACTCTTAGCTGTCGCTATTTCTGTTTTACAATTACTTCTAGCTTCTATAAAGTTCTATTAGTTTGAACTGAGCTTATGTCTGTTAAATCTTTCAGCAATGGAAGCTGTACAAGTAGAAATAAACCATTGGGGAGAGTGGTGTTTTCAATAGAATTTCTGTGTGATAACATGTGCTTCAATTGCAGTTTATACAGCGTGTCCAAACGTCAGTAAACTGTTTAAGTGAGGAGTTCTTCTCACCGCCCTGAAGCTTCCGTTCGGATTTTCATCCGACGATTCTCAGTTCAGTATCCTACAAGAATCTGATAAAACAGAGAGAAAAGAAAAGAAAAGAAGATAAATCTTCAAGTCGTCTTCAGTTCCTCTGTATCTCAGCATCGGGGAGGTTTTCGGGATGCACTTCGATTTCGTTAGAACCAACAGTCGCATTTTCTAGAATCACAGGCGGGTTCGAACCAGGGTCTCCCTTGCCATTTGTGCAATCAGCCTGGAGATGCTTATCACCTCGTTTCCTCCTCTCATTCGTCCTTTTCATATACCATACAATCGCCATCAACAACAAAGCGCTTATCATTACTAGCGTGCTCACTCCCACTCCTGTAACCACTACCTTATGAAGCCTATCCCTAGATTCCGTATTCTCCAGACCGTTTAATAGGGCCTACAATTCACTCAAATATATTCGTTTAACTCCTCCCATAACTTTTGGTAACCTAAGTCGGGTACACGGCGGTGAACGACGGATCAGTGGGGTCCCAGACGTAACGTAAGGTTATTCAATTGGACATTCGCGTACTCTATCTCGGGTGATTTTAATAAATACCGTTCCTCAACCTGATAACTGTTTTCAGCTTTAATAGATTCTTTATTTTTGAGAACATCTGTCTGTAATTTTTACGTAATTTAACTTAAACACAATGCAGACTTCAAACATTCCATATTTATGAAAAAAGATATATTTGAAATATTGCCCATTTTCAGCTTTGTCCAAGACGAATTACAGATCTCTTGATAGCGATTTAACTCCCTTATTTCGTTCCTGATGTGTTTCTTTAATTCTTGCAGGATTTGATGTTTGTAAACATAGACCCTTTTTAAAGATATTCCTACAAGAAAAGGTCGGGGCTAGTCAAGTTTGGGGAACGTGCAGGCCTTCGAAATTGCCATAGCGAGTGATAATGCCCTAAGAACTCCATGATGTTTGTAAAATAATTTCACAACTTGTGTGGATTGTTCAAAGTAATATTATCAATAATTACATTCCAAAATATTATCTAAGACATATCGAAAATACAGAAAAATAATTTATAATATTTGAATGACAAAGATGTTCACCCCTGTAAAGGCTTTGTGGACAGCCTTAACATGCGATGTTCATACGGACGTGTCTTACCAATTTATCACACAAGAATATTGTAAATTAGTAATTGATTTTATTACATGTTAATATGAACATATGATGCCAAAATATGAT
Source organism: Euprymna scolopes (assembly GCF_053919585.1). NCBI lineage: Eukaryota > Metazoa > Mollusca > Cephalopoda > Sepiida > Sepiolidae > Euprymna > Euprymna scolopes. Next base: position 136,365,263 of record NC_136485.1, read on the forward strand.
TAAGATTTGTAATAGATTCCAGTCACGTACTTCTGAAACATGTCCAATTATTTTTAAGATTGTTTCATATAATTCTAGAAAGTTCTATTGATATTTCTGATTAAGACTAAATTCGTTATCTGAATATTGTTTTTCTTGAATTCAAATGTTTGATGTCGAATCTACAGACTCTTTCAGAATTAGACTACATTAATGCGTTTTTCACGAAGATTAAACTGATGAAAATAATTGGAATTCATTTCAAAAATAAAAAACTGCTTCTTTTAAATGAATCATATATTCATACCGGAAATAAGTGTTTTCATAAAATGAAAATATTCGGAATATCTACATGTATTTCTACATATGACGACGACGCCCTAAGTTAATACGTACATTCTGAGATAAAACTATACGTAGGTTATATTCGACTTTAAGTAAATTTCAAATGTTTAGACCGAGAATTGTCTGAGTAGTTTGGTAGAAACCGTAGAGGTAATATATTTTTTTTAAACTTTGCCCCCTTTTATGACCTCCTTAATATTTATTGTTTTGGGCTCAAATCAATTTATTAAGTTAGATCCTTGTCAAAGGAACCTATAGCTAACATTTCAAATGTTTATACCCAAAGTATGGAAGAGTTCGCAAACGTCAAATCGTGTAACTTTGACCTTTTACCAGCCAACTCTCTGGTCAAAAATGGATTACAAAGATTTCTTAAATCTCAATACCCTATATATAAAATTTTACAGACAGACATTTTCACAGATAGACATTTTCACAGACAGACATTTTCACTTTTATACATATATATATATATATATATATATATATATATATATATATATATATATATATATATATATAGATTTGTATCATTTAGATAGATGTTTTGTTGACATTAATGTCCGCGATATCTTACTAGTTTGAATTAATCTTAATACATCGGTTTTAACAAAAAGGATTATATAAATGTTCCCAACATTCTAAGTCAAAGTGCTATGTGGAGCATGCTGTAATCGAACCTGAAACGCCAACGTTATTAGTTCCTTTTATTAACTACTGTACCACAGTTATGTTTTATTATTTTCTTATAAAATGATCAGGAGTGAAAAATGCAGTAATAAATATTTGTATTCGTTGAAAGTTCAGCCATATACTATTCAAATCTGAATATCCGAATCGAAGTATACATTTTATATATATATATATATATATATATATATATATATATATATATATATATATATATATATATATATATATATATAATATATACATATATATATATTTGCTACATCTATCTATCTATATATAAATATATACATATTTATATATAAATATATATATATATAAATGAATATATATATATAAATATATATATATATATATATTAGAAGACATTATTTCTAGGGTTTAATATATTTAAAATCAATTGACACATAGTAATGTACATAGATCAATAAGAATTTGTTATATAAATAGGAAAACATAAGGAAAACAGCGAAATATGTACTCACTATTTTTTCATAACCATTAACATTGCTTACTGAAATTTCTGTGTATATAATGTATTGACGGGTGTATTTTATATCGGTCTCCGCTAATTTACATAATTGCAACAGAATCTGGTAAAACTTTGGGGTGTGCACTGTAAATTTAAAAACGCTAGAGAATAGCTGTTATTGTTTGGGGCCAAACATAAAATATATTTTGCTTATACAACAAATACGACGTGGAAATACTTATTTCAGGAATGTGAATTTTTTTACATAGGTATCACCACTTATCAAGACCAAGAGGCCACTCGAGGATAAGGTTTAAAGAGTGAACATAAGAAATTGGACAATATAGAAACCGTACGTAATGGAGATTCGGTATGTTTGTTAACTTATATGGAACAGTTCATCAAAAACTTGTTTACGTTAGACTTGAAGACAACCATGTCGTAGTAAGCTCGAAAGCAGAAAAACGGTAGACAATTCCATAGGCGTGCAGTTCTAAGAAAGAAGCTTTGCCCATATAATCTACGTTTAGTTTTAGGCACAGATAAACGATTGGGGGAAGCTAGTGATAGTGTTGTCTGCTAGATTGGTGTTTCTTTTGAAAGTTTGGCGATGGGTGACGATAGACAGGAGCTCAGTCGAGCACCTGCCATGAAAATAACGATAAAGCAGTATTTAATTGATTTGAGTATAAAAATATATATTGACGTTAAGTATCCGTTTCTGTCAAACTATCTTTCTTTCTGTCTGTTTGTCCTTCTCTCTTTCTCTCTTTCTCTCTTTCTCTCTCTCTCTCTCTCTCTCTCTATATATATATATATATATATATATATATATATATATATATATATATATAGTCTTGAAAGTTTTTAAATCTGTAAAACTATATGAAAAAAACTTATTTAATTTTTTATATTGTTTACAAAAATATTTATTTAGTAAGTCGTTTATCAACCTGCAACTAATGCATCAACTTGCTCTCTCAAATGCCCTACAGTACTAATGTTAACTTAACGGATCATCAGTGTTTTACCATGAAACACTGTTTCGGGGATTTAAAAACAATAAAGTGCATGACATCATGTCTTCCCAGCTATGTTGATCAAAAACACCTCCCCTCATCTCATGAACAATGTTAGAGATATGAGATTAAGTTTCCTACACTTAATTGTTTTGGCTAGCCTATTCATGTTATAATAAATAGCTTCCTTACCTGTGAGATTCGTCCGTTTCTAAATTTAAGGTGGATATATATTTTTTATTTATCAGTGTTGTATTTATCCATTTGACTACTTATCACTCCTACTATGATGAGTATTTTACATATTTACATTCTTATTATTTAAAATTAAAAATATTAAAAGTTAAAATTATTTATACATATTACCTAGAAACAGTCAAGCTACGCTGATGAGAGGTAGTTATCTGGAAACGCGAGTGTATGTCAATTACAGTTTTAAAAATAATAAAAACCAATAAAATGTTATATACGTCCAAATAATTATGGGCGACTTGCTAAGTAAATAAAAATGAGCTCTGAGGCAGAGCCACTATTTAACCGTATTTGTCGTTAAAAAAAATGAAATAAAAAAGAACAACAACAAATCTTAATTTATAAGCGATAAAAATAAACAGTGAACGTCACCCAGGAGTTTGTAGCGGAACAGTTGACGTACCGGAATTTGATACACATGGTCTAGAGTTCGATTCCTTGAAACAGTCAAGCTACGCTGATGAGAGGTAGTTACCTTGCAACACGCGTATATGTAGATTACTGTTTTGAAAATAATAAAAGTAAATAAAATGGTATATACGTCCAAATAAGGTATGGGCGACTTTCTAAGTAAATAAAACGTAGCTCGGAGTGTGAGCCACTATTTAATCGTATTTATCGTTAAAAAAAACAACAACAAATCTATATATACACACTTTACTAATGTAGTTTTATTTTATTTAATGCTTTATTTAAATATTTTAATTATATATATATATATATATATATATATATATATTAGCAGTTCTCCCCCCCGCCTTTGCTCGGGCCCTATGTCCTGTTCATAAGGTTATGTGCATATGTATATATTAAAAAGTGTGAATATGTAAAGTAATGCCTTTCTGTTTAATAGTCTTCATTAACTACTATAGAGAAAAGACAGACGGACATTTTCACTTTTATAGACATGTAAATAGATAGATATATTGGATGCAATATATAGTAATGATTTTAAAAGTATAAAAAAGACTCATGCGCCACTACCGAGAATCGAAATCAAAACGTTCAGCCCACGATTTATTTTACCTCTGCCGTCAATGACTGTGCTATGAAAACATGTTTACTCCAAGGCTAAAAATTAAAACATGAACCAATAGCTACTACATTATGCATTAGTAATGCCGGCGTTCGACCTTTACCTGGAAAATTTCATATTTTTCTAATGTTCACACTTTTCCGCCTATTTTTCCGGGCTAAAACCCAATTATGAAGATTTGCATGGATTCAAATACCTTATATATGAAGTTTCACCACTGTAGACCAAAAGCTGTAAGAGAAGTTTGGTAGGCAAAATTTGTTAAACAAAAATATATACGTATACATAAATATATATGTGAAACAATGTTGTGTCTACTATAAACTTTTTACGCAAATATTATGCAAGTATAAATCATGTAAAATATCTGCATGGATATTATTACACTTAATATATAACTAAAGATCATTGCCCCATTAGAAAACCAAAGCAACTAATAGGGAATTAATTGAAATGAATGTTTAAAAAACATGCAAATTAACTAGATATTTTGCTAGTGAATGCAATTCCATAACCATATATGAGAAAATTGTATTTTCTTTTAAAATAAGTAGAAAGAGGGTTGCTTTTTTTTCTGTTGTTCTTGGCCTTCGGGCCGGGATCAAAGTGTAGTATCTTTTCTGTAGATGCTGCACTACACTATACTGGGACAATTACTTTTCTTGGTACAAACCAGAGTGCCCTTTTCACCTTTTTTTCGTGTCACAGTTTGCTTTAGTGGGAAAGCAAAGTAAATACTAATAGAAATGAGGGGTTTTAATATGAATATCTATACACACAAATGAAAACCGAATTAATTGGAGTATATATATATATATATATATATATATATATATATATATATATATATATATGGAAGACCACAGAGAGAATGAGATAGAGAAAAGTCTACGCAATCCCCTCTTATTTGATCATTATTTCCAGCCGTCCTGAACTTCCACTTGCCAATGGTATTTAACAATATGGACTAAGTGGAGGTGTGGAAGTGGATTGCGCAACACTTGCCACAGAAATTGCACGCGTAGGAAACAGTTCAGTAGGTATTCATAGTCTGCCAACATTATAAGCAGTCTCTCTCATTCTGTCTCTGTCTCTGTGCACACCCACCCATGCACACACACACAACACACACATATAATATATATATATATATATATATATATATATATATATATATATATGGAAGACCACAGAGAGAAAGAGATAGAGAATAAGAGGGAAAAAGACGTTCAAGAAGAGAAATGTAGATTAGAAATATTCAATTGAAAGTAGAGATAAGTGTGTAACCTCTTTTGTTTTTAAAAAAAAAGAGGTTACACAATTATTATAATTTCTGTTCTCTTATTTGCACGGTCGCATACCCTCAAGTTACAAGTTGGTTATATGGTATTTAACATGCCAATTTTTTGGCAACGCTAGAACGTGTATTAAGTTACTTTTTATGGTTATCCTGTTTATTGGATAATGGAACTAAACAAAGGTTACACAAATCAATGACACTAAAAGAAACAAATTTTCAATTTAATCTCTGCAGTATTCTATTTTTATTTCCTGACGAGAGAATACAACAAATAACTAATTTAATGGAGAGACTTGTGTAAATATGAGATTACAAAACATAATAAACCGTCTGATAAAGATACGCATCGTAGACTCAATTTACATTAAAATATCGAACTTTAATACCATAACTGCTGATGCTGATTGAGCAACTGATTCTGTCTCAGCTCCTTTATGATAATGGTGAAATATTAAATTATTTTTTTTCATCAGGTTTTATAGAACGAAATATGTCTGATACGAATTATAATGGAATTCATTTCATTAAAAAACACATATACCGTACGCAAGAAGTCTCCGAAATTGGTATGCAATTCGCTCCTTGCAATCGGTTTTCATGAACTCAAATTTCTTATATTTATTTTTGTTCCATTTTCAAATAAATTATTTTGTTACGTATTATTATTCTTGGTATTATGTTTGCAATCAGAGGATTATATATATATTTGAATTGCTTTATGGGTGGAACATAACTTTCTAATAAATAAATATAGACCGAATTTTAACACAGTTTTAAACTTATTAAATGCATTATGCTTTGCTTTAACTTTAAAAGTTATTTAGCTATCACACACACAAACACACGCACATACATATATATGTTACAACAAATATTTGGGTTTGTTTTACACACATAGTTCAATATGTTCTAATAATCATTTCAGCTAGGCACACGACGTTTACAAAATGAAACTTCCAACCATTAACCATTTAAGCCAGAAAATCTGAATCGACATATATATATATATATATATATATATATATATATATAAGTAAATTTTTGGTACAGCAACATGGAAGGAGAAATTTCAGAGGAAACATAATTTAATTTAAATACCAAAAAACAAGAAATGGGCAGGTGAAATTAAAATTTACTTAAGGCCTTATCGTCTGACCCTCTAAGAGGAAACGTCAGAATGATAAATTAAAAACTAAGAAAACGAATGAGGGAAGAGGGGAATTTTGGTTTCAGTTGGAAGAACAGTGAAAAAAAAAATTCTCACTATTCAGGTGGTTTTAAATCAATGAATATCTCCAACTGATGTTTCAGAATCTTTTGTCTACACAGGCTAGGTCGAGAGTTGTTAATAACTAACGCCTCAATGATATTGAGATGATAGTTCGACCTAGCACTGTATAAAACAGAAAACCACCCATCGGAATATTGATCGGCACACCTATTTATACTCAACAGGTGATTGCCAATGGCGGACTCATGAGCTTGGGAGTGCCCGGATGTTCTCGAAACCTGGTGTAGTCGAATATCCCGAGGGATATGTTGGGATATTCTCATTTCTAATCTTTGGGATGTTTTGCCAACGTAGTCAGCTCCACACTGACAAACGAATTTATAAACAACAGAGTTCTTTTGAATGGTTGGCAAAACATCTTTACGAAAAGAAGATAAAAAGGTTCGAGTTGTGTAAACTACTCTAAGCATAGTAGCTGGAAAACAACGTTGAGTAGCAGAAGAAATCCTTTCAACAATATGAAGGCCATCAGGACCCAACCATGGTAATTTTAGATAAATGGGACAACGTGATGGACCAATATGTTTACCACTATTAAATGTAGTAATTTTACGTTCAATAGTAGATTTTATTATATTAATGGGATATCCATTATTAAGAAAAATATTTGTGATTTCACCAAGTTCCGTATCAAGACGGTTTGGTGAACAAATCATAAGTGCACGATGCGTAAGAGCGCTAATGAGGTTTATTTTTCTAGACTGAGGGGCAAAAGAAAACCAATTAAGATAGAGCCCTGTAAATGTAGGTTTTCTATAAACAGAGGTCTCAAACGTAGTACCAACTTTAGAAACACGAACGTCGAGGAATGGGAGAGAGCTACAGTCTTCAACCTCCATAGTAAATTGTAAAGATGGATGCAGGTTGCAAAGAAGACGAAGAAACTGTTCAGCTTCGCTCCGAGAGGGAAAGCATGCAAAAGTATCATCAACGTAGCGTGTGTAGAATGCTGGCTTAGTAATTTTGGAAAATAATTCGTTTTCCAAAAATCCAACGAAAATGTTGGCTAACGAAGGACCAAGAGGGCTACCCATAGATATCCCATCAATTTGACGGTACATAATGTTGTTGAAACTAAAGGAGACTGATTTAGTAGCAAGTTCCATCAGTTCAACGAAAATTCGTTCAGGAAATTGTGGAGATTTTAAGGGGCCACGGTATAGATAGTCAGCACAAATACCAATGGTTTCATCCAAAGGTATATTAGTAAAAAGACTATTAATGTCAAAGGAAGCCAAGAACTCGGTATTTTTAGATAAAGGTAATTTTTGTATCTGAGATACGAATTGAAAAGAATCAGAGATACAATGGACCGAACAAAAAGAAAGCACAGGTTTAAGAAGATCAACCAGCCATTTACCAAGTTCGTGTTGTGCAGAACCCAGCATAGATAAAATGGGTCGCAAAGGAATGTTGGGTTTATGGACCTTGGGTAAAGCGTACATTCTAGGCCTTTGAGAACCGATGGGTCGGATTCTATCATAAATCTCCTTAGAAATAAATCCGCTTTTATGAAGTTGGAGAAATCTTTTCTGGATTTTTATTTCCATACGAAAAGTAACATCATGGCTTAAATTACCCAAACGGAGAAATTTACTTTTATCGTCCAAGATTTGTAACATTTTGGAGATATAATCTGTTTTGTTAAGTATAACAACGCCCGATCCTTTATCCGGGCGAGAAAGATAAATGTCGGGATTAGACCTAATTAATTTTGCCGCTTCAAAATGATTTTTCTGCCAAACAAAATCACTAGATTTAGTATTTATGGCAGAAAACCTCCGACCTAATTCGCCCAACTGAATTTTAACACTAGTGAATTCATCAGTAGAGATAGGCGAATGGTGTTTTAATTGAGTATACAATAATTCAATTTCACTAAATACTGAGATTTTATCAACAGAAGGGGGAGGAATGCAAAATTGTAAGCCAGCAGATAAAACAAATTCTTCTGTATTGGACAAAAGATGACCTATCTTTCTTTGATAAACTCCGTTTTTCTAGGTTTTTATCCATCGGCGATAATTTTACCCGTATTAAATGTACTTCTTCTTATGATAAATATTTAAAAAATTTAATTACTAAGAAGTTTGGGATTATAACAAATTTGGATAAACATATATTTAATTATTCTTCTCGTGTTTTGTCCATTTTCGTTGGATTTTTGGAAAACGAATTATTTTCCAAAATTACTAAGCCAGCATTCTACACACGCTACGTTGATGATACTTTTGCATGCTTTCCCTCTCGGAGCGAAGCTGAACAGTTTCTTCGTCTTCTTTGCAACCTGCATCCATCTTTACAATTTACTATGGAGGTTGAAGACTGTAGCTCTCTCCCATTCCTCGACGTTCGTGTTTCTAAAGTTGGTACTACGTTTGAGACCTCTGTTTATAGAAAACCTACATTTACAGGGCTCTATCTTAATTGGTTTTCTTTTGCCCCTCAGTCTAGAAAAATAAACCTCATTAGCGCTCTTACGCATCGTGCACTTATGATTTGTTCACCAAACCGTCTTGATACGGAACTTGGTGAAATCACAAATATTTTTCTTAATAATGGATATCCCATTAATATAATAAAATCTACTATTGAACGTAAAATTACTACATTTAATAGTGGTAAACATATTGGTCCATCACGTTGTCCCATTTATCTAAAATTACCATGGTTGGGTCCTGATGGCCTTCATATTGTTGAAAGGATTTCTTCTGCTACTCAACGTTGTTTTCCAGCTACTATGCTTAGAGTAGTTTACACAACTCGAACCTTTTTATCTTCTTTTCGTAAAGATGTTTTGCCAACCATTCAAAAGAACTCTGTTGTTTATAAATTCGTTTGTCAGTGTGGAGCTGACTACGTTGGCAAAACATCCCAAAGATTAGAAATGAGAATATCCCAACATATCCCTCGGGATATTCGACTACACCAGGTTTCGAGAACATCCGGGCACTCCCAAGCTCATGAGTCCGCCATTGGCAATCACCTGTTGAGTATAAATAGGTGTGCCGATCAATATTCCGATGGGTGGTTTTCTGTTTTATACAGTGCTAGGTCGAACTATCATCTCAATATCATTGAGGCGTTAGTTATTAACAACTCTCGACCTAGCCTGTGTAGACAAAAGATTCTGAAACATCAGTTGGAGATATTCATTAATTTAAAACCACATGAATAGTGAGAATTTTTTTTTCACTGTTCTTCCAACTGAAACCAAAATTCCCCTCTTCCCTCATTCGTTTTCTTAGTTTTTAATTTATCATTCTGACGTTTCCTCTTAGAGGGTCAGACGATAAGGCCTTAAGTAAATTTTAATTTCACCTGCCCATTTCTTGTTTTTGATATATATATATATATATATATATATATATATATATATATATATATATATATATATTTATATATATATATATATATATTATGGAAGTCTTTTTTACCCGAATACGATGTTCAGCATGTAAAAATATACCATTTATTGTAAAAATCTAATGGATAACCAACTGAAGAAGTTGGTGGGAATAGGATATGGACACATACATCGTAAAATTGCCTTTTCCACTAATGAAACAGCTGTAATGAAAAAACGCTAAGAAATAAACGAAGGTTATAAAAATAGAAAATGTGAGTCAAATGTTTGCACTATATATGCTCTGAATTTATAAAATAGATAAATTGAGCTTAACTCAAAATTAACGGTCACTGGTTTTTTAAATAACAATCTAGACCCTATAAACGAAAACGGTATACATTGAAATAAATGATATTTCAAAAACAAACTTAACTATATATATATATATATATATATATATATATATAGGAGGTGAATGTAGTTAGCTTGAAGTATTTATAGTAAGTAGTTAAATAGAATATGTAGAAGGCGCTACATTTCAGAGGTTACAGAAAGACACAAGCTGAAGCATGTGAGAGAGTGTTATTAATACAACTCACATATACATGTGCACATATTCAATTATTTCTTATACACATTATATTTATTTTTTCACAGTGTTCACCTTGGAAAGTCGGTATGGTGATATATCCGTGTTATATAATATTTCGAGAAAGATCTCTTCGTCAGATATTTATTTGATTTTGCTTCAAAGGTGCTGTTGTAAACAGTAACAGTATCAATGCAAACAATTGCCAGGAACGTGTTGAAAGCATTTAATTTTATATGGTTAGGGTTTGTTTTCTTTTTATTCATTTCTTTATTTTTTCTATTTTGTTTATTTATTTATTATTTTCTTTATTTTATTTATGTTTATAATAGTTTATCTTTGGTTCAAACGTGCTGTTGTAAACAGTAACAGTCTCGCGGTAAACAATTGCCCGGAACATGTTGATAGCTTTTTAATTAATTATGATTAATTTTTGTTCTTTATTCTTATTTCTTATTTATTTTTTTTTTATAATAATTTACATTTTATCTTGAAGAGACTTAATTAAAATTTTGTGTGTATTATGTCTTATTTGTTATTTGCGATTAATATTATTAAGCTTACTCGGAGAAATCAATTTCGCTATATTAGGTCACATTAACTTGCATGAGTGCATATACATGTAGCCATATAGTCCACATGCTCGCCCCATCTAATTCATATATTTTAGGATTTCTATTTAATTGTTATAAATTGTTGTTATTATTATTAATGTGTAGTAATCTTTAATAAGGATTGATTATTCATTATTTCGTTTATTAATTTATTTGGATTTATTTAAATTTAATTTTGGATTTATTTTTTTAATTTTATCTTTTAATTGTTAATATATAATGGTGGGATTGAGGGCGTTAAGTTTAGAATGAAGAGCTTAATTGATTTCGGTGATTAATCTCGGGATGCAATTTGGCAATCAGGAGTGATTCTTTGATACGAAGGTTGCCAACATTGCGTTCGATGGCTAAATATCTACTCTGATGGATTTGTTAGTGTAAATAAACAAAATAATGAATGAAAAAAATGTAAAGAATGATACTGGACGCAGATTACCAACCACTATGAAAGCCATTCTTTTGGTGAAACTCTGGCCTTGGAAAGTGCCGTGGAGCTTCGTAGGCCAATGGTCCGAGCGTCGCCGGTGTTTGTAAAAAACCCACTTGTCATCGCAAGTCGCTCTTGTTGCGTAAAAGAAAGGAAAATGATACTTCATTAAAGCATTTTTGTCGTTCAATTCGTGAAGAACACAATTATCATTTTTTTAAATTTTTCTACTCTTTCTCAAGTAGTAGAAGATCGGCGTCTACGTTAGTTTAATTCAGAGGCATGTTCCCGAACAGTTGATTGATCATTGTAAATATGTGATTGCCAACCACTGCGCTCATTATTGTTAAGGCCCTCGTCGCTGTCAGGAAATTTCCTAAACCACCATTGTGATGTGCGTTCAGTAGTAGTTCCTGTGCCGAATACATCATTGACATCAGGAGCTGTCTCAGCAGCTATTATTCCTAGCTTTATTGAAGAAATAAAATTGTTCAAATTTGCATTTTACCATCTTCTATGCAGCGTTCGAAAATGGAAGACATATTTGTTTTAAAACAATTGCAATTCATCGATCTAGATAGAGCGATGAACGCGCTTAAAAATTATGCATATATATATATATATATATTTATATATTAATAATGAAAAATGATTATAATAAAATTTACAAAGATAATCCAAATAATAAAGTTAAAATATATTATAAATATTAAAGACGCAATATTTATAAATAATCCTAGCCAGATGAAAAAGCTCAATAAAACTTAATATAAAATATAGTTAAAATACGACATTATGTGGGCTCTTCTTACTGAAGGAATTTAAATACCAATTTAATAATACCCAACGGGCGGCTTTATTAAGATGACGGTCTATTTACTACAACAGCCAGGCCAAGGGAATACAAGAAACAATTTAAAAATGACATATGTTTTAAAATACATTGAGCATTTCTATAGTTATCGAACCAAACAAAAAAAAATTCAAACTTTTTTAGACATTACACTAATTCTTAACACAAAATTATATAGCCCTTATCATGCACCTAACGTTACATTTTGTAAGATTATATGTCCTCTAACCTACCATTATTCAATTATACAATCTATTGTACAATCCTTTTCGAGAATAATCTCTCCTCTTTCTGCAGACAAAATAAATTGTAATTAAAAGGAATTTAGGATACAATGAAAATATAAACACAACCATTATACCTCCCCTTTTTACCGTCTAAAATACGTAATACCAAAAAATATTCCTCGCACCAAATCAGTAAAAATAATAGGATTTACCGCTATCAAAACCAATGAATCACACAACTATAATCCGAACCAACATACTAATCGTAATGCCCCTAACTCGCCCATCCGCGTCACGAGAAAGAAAAAAATATTTGGTTTAATCATCCATCATGCACAAATGTCAAAACCAATATACCTACCTAAAGATTTTTTTTAATATTGTACAAAACTTTTTCAAGAACTCACATAGATATACTTCTAGTTTTTAATAAAACTACTTAAGGATTTCTTATCCAACTATGCCTAATTTAGCACAAAGAATCGTAACATCCAATAACAAAAAATAAATCAGCCCCCCAAAAGGCTCTTCCTTATTTAATCTCCAAATAACTACAATTGTAACAACAAATAAATATGCCCACTAAATAATATTTGCATCCATTCAGATGCTATATATTTATGTATGATTACAAAGCTCCCCTGTAACTCTCCCATAACTAACACTAATATTATGTGGGTAAGTTCTCTCCCTCTCCATCAACCCTCTGATAGAATCACTGATCCATTAAACGACTTAAGCATTCCTTCTATTGATCGTCTTACTATTACTACTACTAATACTGCTACTACTACTACTACTAATAATAATAATAATAATAATGATAATCTATATATCTACAAAAGTGAAACTGTCTGTATGTGTCAGTGTCTGGGTGTGTACATTTTCCTATCAAACTAATCTGCAAATTTTAGGTCTCCAGACTCGATATTTTAGGTAAGGATATTCAGATTTGTGAATATTGGTTTTCAGCCTGAAATTTGGCTGTCAAGGTTCAAGGAACTGACCTTCGAAAACTCTACCAAACTCTTCCGACAATTTTGGGACTGAACACTTAGTATTTTAGATTTAGGTTTCTTGGACATGGATCAAATTTTTGAATTTTATTTGAGTCCAAAACAATAAATTTTAAGGGGTCCAAATTGGGTTAACGTTTAAAAAAAAATGACCTTAACGGTCTCTTCCAAATTACTCAGCTAATTTTCCGTCTAAACATTTTAAATTTTACATTAAGTTGGTTGGTTGTTTTTGTTTTACGGCATATCAACCTTTTTCAGGTTATTTACTGCCGAATCTAGTTATTTTGATGAACGATTTTTAATGGAGTATATTTTTTTTTAAGTCAGATTCTATTTAACCCATAGTTGGGATCCTAACAGGTACTACCACTCCGAATCAGAGTCGACCTGGAAGCAATGGCAATTAAAGGGTGGCTCCACACTCCCCAAACCCCGAAAGGCGGGGCCTCACCATCGGATATAGTTTTAGGTCATATCCAGGACCATTTTACATTAAGTGTATTCAGACATAAGGCAACCCTTTCTATAAGTTTTGACCGAAAATTGTGCTGCCAAGGGGTCGAAGTTAAGAAGATTTTACCTTGGCGGTCTCTAGCAAAACATTCAACCAATTTTGGGTTTAAACATTTGAGATTTTACTGAACCGGTACTCAGACATGCAGCAAGCTTATTAATCAGTTTTTGAGCAAAGATTTGGCTGCAACGAGGTCAGATTTGAAAGAGTAAACATTTGCAAACTCTACCAACTCCTCCACTAATTTTGGTCTAAACACATGAAATTGTAGATGTAGGGTACCTGGACATGAGTGTAACCTTTTAATATATATATATATATATATATATATATATATATATATATATATATATATATATATATACTAACTGTAACCTGGCACGCATTGCGGTGGCTGGATTTGATGTAATGGAAAAAATCCCCATCACCGCGGTTGTGGCACCCCGACATCTACCAAGAAGATATGTTGTTATATATAAACGTGACACGGCCGTTTAAACCCAAATAAACGAAGTAGAAAAATGAAGAAGAATGTAAAAAATGGGGCCCTACTGCCGCTTCTAAGAAAAATCCTTGAAAAAAGGAAAAAGAAAAGAAACACACAACGAGAATAGAGAGAAAGGTATCGAACAAAGTGAACTGTAACGGAAATGATTGATGATATGTTTAAATCAGTCTGTTTTACAAATGAAGAAACGATGTTAAACTTGCTGAAGGAAGAGAAAAGCCGGAAAGAGAGAAGAAATAAATTAAAAAAGGGAAAGATCGTGTAAACCGAAACAGAGGAAAGAAAAATAAATAAATAAATAAAAATTAAAAAGAAGCGATCCTAAAATTTCCGAAAAAAAGATTCAAAACGGAAAGAGAGAAGAAAAAATTCGAATAATGGAAAGATGGGGAAAATGAAAAACAGAGAAAATTACATTTAAAAAAAAATAAATAAATAAAATAAAAAGTGTGGCACTATTTCTTTGTGCCACTGTTTGTAACACACTCTGCAGCATGGCCGAGTGGTTATTTGGGCATGTGCGTAGAGATACAAAGAAACACCTTCCCATAATTCCCTTTCCAGGAGCTCTTCCTCTTTCTGTTCATGAGGTGATGACTATAATTTTTGTCTCTCCGTAAACGAGGAGGGGAAAGCACCCCCTCTCTCAATACTAGTTAGGTTAGTTAGCTTTGAAAATCCTATTGTCTAGTTGTTTTATTGTAAAAGTTTTTGTAATATATATTTTGTAAAATAAAATAGTTAGTTTTGCTTTACAATTATGTCGCGTGTCGTTTTTCTTGTGTCTGCCATAATGCCTTCATAAATGCCTCCATTTAAATTTATTTGTTTGTTTTCTATTGTTATTGTTAGTTTTAAAGCTATTTTGTATCGCTATCCTAGAGTAAGTTTTATTTTGTGAACACAGTTGTTTGCGATTTCCCGCCTACAGTTTAATAGATATTGAGGTTCTTTAAAGTACAGGATAGAAAAAAAAAGGAGAACGTCTACCTAAAACCACTAACCTAGTTCTAAAACAGATCCTTTGTTTGATAAAATGCATGCCCATTGGCTGATAGGAAGGGGCGCGGTGGATACTAGAAAGCTGATTGGCCAACTAGAAATCCTCAACATATATAAAAGAAAGAGGCAACCACACAATTCACGCATAAGCCTGACGAATCCTATAGTTGGATGAAACGCAGAATATTCAGTGTAGCTTAATCGCCATATATATTTTATAGATTACTAACAATATATATATATATCCCTATGAATTTATATCTTAATATTTTCGTATGTCTATTTGACTATCAGTTTTTATGTGCATTTACATTATATATGTTGTTTGTGCTGTTTTCAGTTAAAGATTTAAGCTCATAATATGTAAGGAAATTTTCATTTGTGACTATCCACTCCACTTAATTGATTAGCTTAAACCTTGTTACTTTTGCTGACAACTTCATCATAACGAAATTATTTTACTAGTTTGAGTGTACCTCTTTTTCTCTCTTAATTCTTCCTCTACTACAATCTCATTTTGTCTGGGTCATTGTGACATTGCCTTTTCTGCTATACAAATAGCTCAATCTCCGCTCACCACTATTGTCTTCATTTTTAAGGTTTGAATTTTCAAATTAGCCTCAGGAGTAGCGTATAGAACACCCCAATTTTTTTATTATGTATTAGGAGGAGGAATAGTTGGCCAAAATGTCGTGAAAGAAAAATTAAGAAGGATGAGGATAATAGTCCGCAAAAAATAAAATTAATAAATAATACTCATCTCAATAATAAATTCCAATTAAATAACATATATACCATTTGGTATAGCCTCGACCATGGAAGATCAGATAATGAATACACGTGGATTTATGAGACCAAAATCACAACCTTCATCGCCCTTCGGGGCTCTTCGCGCAGTGGATAAAGACGATGAATCTCTAGGGTTCCAGGTGAAAATTGTCTTAAGATAGCGGTTTCAATCCTACCCAAAGCCGGGCAGAGGCTGACTTGGCCAAAACCTGGCGAGAGGAGAACAACTATGCATCGCATTAATTTCTGACGATGCAGTTAGGAGATTCGGAGTTCTTATCCCGTTGTGGTTACAACCTGAAGAAGGCCAGAGGAATAGTTAGCGGAAACAGTCGTAACATCGCAATTATTACAGATGAGGATTATAGTCCGCAATATATAAAATTAATACATAACGCTCATCTCAATAATGAGTTCAACATAAATAATATATAAGTCGTAACATTCTTGGATAATTAGTGTATCTTAAATAGAATGTGAATAAATTCTCCGCCAGGTAATATTTTTTCCTGGCACAGTCGGGTATGTACAGCTAATATATATATATATATATATATATATATATATATATATATATACATATAAAATATTAAAACAAAAACAAATAATCTATATATATAAAAGCGAAAATGTATGTATGTATGTGTGTTTGTGTGTATGTATGTATGTATGTATGTATGTATGTTTGTGTGTCTGCTAAAAACTTTCGAGCGACGGACCAAAAATTCACAAACTTGGTCTCATATGAAAGCCCCACCTTCCGGACGACAAATATCGAAAAATTGGCCCAAGATGACTATAAGAAGTGCGTCAACTTATCGATTTTCTGCAGGGGGCCCAAACAGTGACATTTTAATGTTAAACATTACATATTTTTAAATCGATATATAACTGCCCCAAAAAATACGCGGCCGTTTATTTTTGGTCAACTTGTATTTAAAACCCGCTTAGTCATGTCACGTGATCTTGACGTCAGCAAGCTCTATTGGCAGTCTGAATTTCCAATTTAAAAATGTTGTAATCGGTAAAAAAAATTAATTAAAGCTAAACTATGAACTTCTACGCTATGGCAACGTTACCAAACTTATTAGCACATTCAAAATAGTTAGATACGATAGTAAAACGAAAAATAACAAGCCAAAAATGTGAAGTAAAAAAATACGCTTACAAAAAATATTAATGATCGAAGTTTTTAAAAATAAAAACAGCCAGGCGCCATTTTCGAGTCGAAGTGAGAGAGAGAGAGAGAGAGAGACAGACAGAGACATACACAAACGCAAACAGAGAGAGAAAGATAGAGAGAGATGTCTAGACAGGAAACAAAATACGTAATTTTATGAAAAATAAAATACTGCTACGTCATCTCGTAACGCTCCCGCGATGACCTCATTTAGTGACTATCTGTCAATCAAACCTCTTTCACTCGCTTTATAACCCTTATTTTAACGCTATAATCAATTCCTCTTACTCTTAGTCGAGACAGTTAAGTGGTTGGAGTTAGTTTCACTTCCGCCTTCTGGGTCCAATCCAGCCTCACAACCAAAACTATTTTTTTCTTTTACATCTTTAGACACGCGGGCAACGTTTCTTTATTTTTTTTTACTTCGCTTATTCTTTAGTTTATTCCCCCCTGTACACACAGCGGGGTTTTTTCGCTGTGTTTTTTTACGGAAACATAAATCGTAAAATTGCCAACTCATTAATGAAAAAGCTGTAATGGAAAAATCCAGCAAATAAACGAAGGTTATAAAAAAGAAAACCAAAATTTCGCACTACACACACACACACACACACACACACACACACACACACACACACATATATATATATATATATATATATATATATATATATATATATATATCATGAGAATAAACCGCAGAATAATCTGTGTAGCTTAATTGGCATATATTTTCATAACGTACTAATATATATATATATTTATGCAAATATATTTACATCTCTCTATATATGTATATATATATATGTGTGTGTGTGTGTGTGTGTGTGTGTGTGTGTGTGTGTGTGTGTGTGTGTGTGTGTGTGTGTGTGTGTGTGTAAATAGATAGACAAAATATATATGGAGACATTATTCGGGTTTTGCTTTTGGGGCGATAATGCTGATTTATCGCATAATCGCGTTGACACAACGGTTCTCCTCAGATCACCGAAAATAAGCAACGTTGATCCTGCTTAGTACCAGATGGGTGACCATGTGAGAATTCTAGGCGCTGTATGTGCTCCTCGCTTATCTTGGCATTTGTTTCCAGTCGTCTTGTACACACTTCACTTGCCACTAGTATTTAATATTGTCGACTCCGGAGATGTGTGGTTGGAGATTGCGCACTTCCTACCACGAAAAATCACGAGCAGTCACACCTTCATGCGTATCCTGACTGAAGCAGGCATTACCTGAATGCTGATGTCTATAGTGACGCATCTACGTGAATGCCATCCGAATTCCCAGCTTTTTTCACCCTACTTCTGGGAACGTCTCAATATCCTTATTAGACACCCACACATTATTTGTTTTATGAAACAATTATTAGTTGTTTAAAATAATATATATGCAAATTTTATGTATCTGAAAATAATAGCATTCATTTGTCAACTGTACTCCTCTATATTTAAATGTAAGACGAGATGATATCAATAAAGTATGGCCCAAATATAATTGGTGTCTTGTCTATCAAATCTGTGTCCTAATTCTGGAGTATACTTGCTTTGTTTTTCGAACATATTACTATATATTTTCGAGTAATATACTAGCTTACAAGTAACATGTTTTTTTACTAAATTATTTTATTTTTAGGCCGTTGTTCGATATTCTTTTTAATAAATCGTGTATGCATAAAATAAAAATTTTGTAAATTCTTTTATATAAATTTACAATCGATAAAATCCAAGTGAAGTTGCAATATCGAGTAAAGTGCTTCATAAATTAACATATTTGAATCAGTTATCTCATAATGTTTACTATACCGGAAACTACAATGACTGTAGTGCCGATTGGTGAAAACTCAATATAATTGCTTGCTACGTCTATTTGTTATTTATATTCTATATATAGACAAAAACACATTTCTATGTTGAAAAGCTTAATAGGAATGTCATTAAATGAATTCAACCAATCTAGAAAATAAAAAATGTAAATGATATTTTAATTAATGATATCTCTACAATTATATAAATGCAACTTTCTCTCACTGTGTGTGAGTTCGTTCCTTATAGACTATGAAACGGCTGAACAGATTTTCATTTAAAAATTTAAAAATATTAGAGTACAAGTCTGCGAATGATCTTAGTAAAGTTTTGTCACAGAATGCATCTATTAACTACCGGTAATCGATAACTGAAACCATAATTTTAATTTATTACTCATCAGTAATCATATTTTTCCATGTCATTTCTTAGCAACAATGATAAAAAACCGGCCCGTAAATATTCTGCTGTGGGTTAATTGAGAGTGTGTTCTCTTTTTCTTTTTGTATGACGTGGTCTGTAGGTTCAAACTCCACACAGAAATGTCTAAATTGTTTCTCATTTAATGCAAAAAAAAAAAAATTATAAGACGTGAAAATTTACGTGTTTTTTTTTTGTTTTGTTTATGTTTTTGGTTGTCTTTTGCATAACGTTGTCTGTAGGTTCGAGCCCCGCACATCAATTTCCTAATTTTTCTTTTTCGTGTACTGGAAAGAGGTTTATATAAAATAATTTTATAAAAGAAACAGTAGGTCCGCCAGTGTGCAATGTACAATAACATATTTTGTACTAAGTTACTTCTTGGAGGCATGCGAACATTCTTCTCGGGCGATTTCACGGATTTCGATGACAATAAAAATATAGGAGCGTGAAATATTCTTTGAGCATTATTAAATCCAGGGCAACGTCGGGTCTCCCTGCTTATCAGCTATAAAATTGTTATTCTAGCATATCTTATCAATCAATTGTATTGAATATTTTTCACGTTAGTTCAAAAAGCTTACTCTTCTAAGCTGACTTTGAACGAAGTGGAAAGAGGTGTGTTTGTTTAGACACTATCTGTATGAACGTTACGAAATATCAATAGATCACTCTCTACCCTTGAAATACGTTTGCTCAAATGCATGTGACAGAAAGATAAAGTACTACAGAAAGCACATAGAAGCATCTATGGTTGAGATGCAACTGGTTATAGAAGTGATTATCAATGTTATTGATTGTTCAGCGTCAGATTTAGCAAACCATACATCTTTAACGACCCATTGAACATGAACATAAAGCACGAAATGCACTGTCTCAATATAACAGAACTGGCAGGATTTACAGCCATGCTTATGATATATTGCAGCCATCAGAATATAACGATTAATAAATTAATACATAAAAAATACGTTTATTTAGCGGAATAAATCTGCCGGATATATTGTGAGAATCTACGAGATGTAAAACTTCCTTAATCAATTCATGCTTACACTGCATATTTCCTTTAAAAGCTAATATTCTGTACATATATACGCCCGTAAGTACAGATCGAATTTGAAAGATAGTTTGATCCACAACAGGTACTACCAATCCACAAAATATTGTACTTGATGGTAATCCTTACCCAAAATACGTCCACAATCGTCCAGATAGTTATTTCAACGCTGTATCTCGCCAGAGAAAGCAGTCTATACTGAGATCAATAAATCGATAACATCTTTTCGAATGGTACATCGTGCACTGGCCCTATAGAAAATTCTATGGTGAAAGATTGTCATCAACTGAAGTTCAGTAAGTTGAATGGTCCTCTAATAATGTTGATCTACAATGCATCGTAGCTGGTAAATAATACTCAAGTCACCATCTTTGACACAATGGATGTTTGACCTTTTTTATTTAAATAACATGGGACTATTTTCTTTCAAAATAGTTCAATTGATTCGAAGCAGACACCATTAACACACCTTAATTCTTTACAAACTGAACTTTCCAGACGCACTTTTCGTATATCTTTTGTACATTTGATTTTAATTTTGGTGATAAACCCAATTTACTGTATTTAGCAGGACAAGAAGAGATGTGTACGTAAAAGAAAATACAACAATGTATGCAACTATACAATGTCTCTTATCTATCTATCTATATATATCTATCTATCTATATATATATATATATATATATCTATATATCTATCTATATATATATATATCTATATGTATATATCTATAATTCTATATATCTTTGTATGTATGTGTGTATACATATATATATATATATGTGTGTGTGTGCGTGTGTGTTTGAATAATTTTATATGTTTACGTGTCCATGAATATATAAGTTTATTTCTCCCTATCTTTATCGCGAGTCTTCAGTCTGTTTGTTTTCCTCTCTCTGTCTGCCGGTTTGTTTGTCTGTCTGCTCTTTCCCTCTCTCTCTTTCTCTCTCTCTCTCTCTCTCTCTCTATATATATATATATTTCTTGTTTCTTCTTTTACTACGAGGGCGTGCAATAAGTAATGCCCCTGACCCACTTCCAGTTGTGTGATCTAGCTGAACTTTGCATGTGCAATGATTTATATATCTACGAGTTATGTGGCAAATTACAGCTCTGAACTAAGTGTTGTAGCTGTTTTACAGGTGTTTGAACTGAGGGATGTGAAATGGAGCCTGTTGAATGTCGAGCAGTGATCCTGTTTTTTGTATTTGAAGGACGCACACCACAGAAGACTTTTGATCAAATGAAAGAAACTTATGGTGATAATGTCCCATCATATGATCTCGTAAAACGCTGGAATCCTGAATTTAAACATAGCCGGAAGTCTGTGGAAACAGATCCCAGACCTGGTAGCCCTCCTTCTGCCATTGATGAGGCATCTATCCGTCAGGTTGAGGCTGCCATTTTGGAATATCGGCGCATTACTATTCGCCAAATAGCCCAATATGTCAAGATTAGTACATGGTCTGTGGAAACTATCATTCATGACCATAGGTGTCTGCCAGATGGATTTCCATGTTGCTAACACCATTCCAGAAGCGAGAACGCGTTGTTTGCTCGAGGATGAATTTGGAAATATGCCAAGAAGATGAGTAAAATTTTCCAAAAGACTGGGCCCATCACTATGATCCAGAGACCAAAGCCCAGTCAATGCAGTGGAAACACTTGGACTCACCACCTCCAAAGAATGCAAAGGTACAGCCCTCCGCTGTCAAGGCCATGCTCACAGTCCTCTGGGACCAGGACGGAGTAGTGATGACAGATTTCCTGGCAAAGGGTACGACAATTACAGGAGCCTATTATGCTTCACTTTTGAGGAAATTAAGGAAAGCTATCAAAATCAAGAGGCGGGGCAAGATCAGCAAAGGTACACTCCTCCTGCAGGACAACGCTCCGGTCAACAACTCGCATGTTGCCAGATCAGAAGCACGGGCGTGTGGTTATGAAATCCTTCCCTATCCTTCCTACTCTGCTGACCTTGCACCCTCTGAATTTCACCTCTTCCCAGCCATGATGTTATTTTTGAAAGGAAAGCGTTTCCCAGATGACACAGCCTTGATTTCTGAAGGACCAAGCTGGGGTGTTCTATGAAACGATCTCCAATACTGCATAAAACGATGGAAGAAATGCATAATCTGGGTTCTTCCTATGTAGAGAAAGACTAATAACTGTGCCAAGTTCCGTTGCTCTACGCCTATGGGAAGTAGGTCAGGGCATTACTTATTGCACGCAACTCGTACTTTTTTAATTTATTTTTTATTACTTTGGTTGGAGTGAGGGCCACATTGGACTTGGTAAAATGAGTTGACAGGGAGGCTGACTGAGTGTGTGCGTGTTTATTTGTATTGGTTTGTAGGAAGTGTGTTATATGGCTAATAGTTTTATAACATTATAAATTTATTTGCTTACCTAAGAAAGCAAATTTGATACAAGGTCGTTTGAATGTGTGTGAGGTGGGAGGGTGGGGAGAAACCAGCTCCTCTGAAACAAGGAGAATTGAAAGGAATGTTTTAATTTAATTTTGCTTTTGATTTTTCGTATGTTTAGATTTTAGTTTCTGTCTATTGTGATTTTCGTTTTTATCTTAGTAGCTCGGCGCATTCATAATGTTATGTTTGTTTAAATAAAAATAGACTTATTTATAAATAGACATAGAGGATTTTCTAATGCTCCTATTTATTTGTGGCGAGGGCCAGATCCAGGATCCTTTTTAGTGTGGGGAAGATCTCGCTTCCCAGAAGGGAGGGGGTACCTGGAAAGGCACAAATATAAGAATTAGAATTATCTCAGTCATGAAGAACTTCTCCTCCACTGACTGAGAGTAGGAGGCGAGGGTGCAGTGTTGGATCAGATACTACACTGTGGTTCTAGGTATACGTGTGTGTGTGTGTTTTACTGTATCGGTTCTGATTAATGTGTGGGGCTCTCTGATATCCGTCCTTGTGGTTTTCCAGAGGACAAAGCAGTCGTTTTTTCCAAGATTTTGTCAAACGTATTTTGATATTGTGTCCCTATTTCTGTTCTACCCTTTAATAAAGGATCTCTTCAAGAAGGCGATTGTAAGGGTGGCATATGTGGGTGCTATTTTAGGACCGATTGCTGTGCCTAGTGTTTGGATGTAATTGTCATTGTTAAATTCGAAGGAGTTATTGTTGAGGATTATGTCAATGTTGTCAATCACGAATCGTTTGGTAGAATCTGGAGTGTAATATCTGTGTATGTTTGTCAATCCAGTATGATATATATGAGTATATATGTATATATGTGTGTGTGCGTGTGTGTATATATACATATACTACACACAAATATATATGTATACACACGCACACATTCACACACACACACACATATATACATATATATATATATATATATATATATATATATATATAGTGTTATAATGTAATAGTTTCAGGAGGAAATCCGGGTATGAGAGCTCAATATGGTAAACAGAGCAATAACATAAAAATATAACACATAAATTACATAATTGTCGATGCAATAATTTATTTCAAACTTATGGTATTTTCAAGCATCTAAACTAGTTTAGATACTTGAAAATACCATAAGGTTGAAATAAATTATTGCATCTACAATTATGTAATTTCCGTGTTATATTTTATATTATATATATATATATATATATATATATATATATATATATATATATATATATATAATAAACGAGAGACCCAACTTCTAATAAACCGGATATAAAAGAAAAGTCATATACAGTATAAAACTTGTACACAAAATGTAACTGCCCTCTTTTTCTAATCATAATATTTACGTTTAACTGGTTAATATTCAACCGTTTCATGAATGTAACGATCATGAAAACTTTAAGACTGGATATTTCTTGTTCATTATCTGATTTATGTTTGATATAATCTGATATTTTATATTTTCTTTCCACGTTTTATTTTCAGTTGTATTTGTAAAGTCTTACTGGTTGTTAAACTATTGCAGTTTAAATCCACAGGCAGTATTTTTTTTTAATTCTAATAGTCCAATCGGTATAAAAAAAAACCCTACGACAAAATTTTAAATGAATAACGGGAAACCTTAATTTATCTGTTTGAAAATAGTCACGAAAATTAGACATGCCAAATACTGGGATTGTGTAATTTACTATGTATATCATATCCTGTAATACTATCTTGCATTAATGCTTCATACAACCTTGGGTTGCTTTGTTCTTAATATAGGAGAGATAAATAATAAGTAACATATTGCACAGTATTTATTCATTTTATTATGTTTTGTATCTAGAATTATTTTACAGTTCCACAATAATATGTTAACATTTAAGAATTTTTCTGATAATTTGAAGAGTGAATATTTAAAGTTTATAACATGTTATATCGACCGACCTTCATAAACAACATTTATATAAGATTCATACGATTTCTGATTTAATCCCGGCTCTAACTGTAAAAAAGGGCTTAGAAAACAGAAAGGTACACACAAGTTGTATTTTTCGTAATATATAAATTTATTATGTAACAATATAATGACAAAAAACTATGATGCTACTTGCCTAATAAGAAAGACGTTCTAATAGTAATGCATCATATTTTTTATTCAATCGTATTCTTATAAGGACTGGATTCATTCATTTCTTATTTAACTGTTTTGTTTTTGATCCAGATATTCACGGTGAGAAACTAGAGAAATCAGACTCTGTCATGAGATTCGTCAAAAGCAGAGAAGCAGCATTGAATTCCTCCATGCAGAAAAAAGATTGAACCGATTAAACTACACCGGCGGATGTTGAAGTTTACGAGACGATGCAATAAAGATCAGTAGAGTTATGGGATGGGTTTGTCGATATCAGAATGGTGGCAGAAATGTAAGTGACAAAGTGCGGCAAAGATTTTACGACGAGGGATAAAAAAAGGCTGAGAAGAGTGCAATGAGACTATGTAGAATAATAAATCTACAGACTAAACTATGTAGACTAATAATGTATTTCGAAAAACATAAAAATTACAAAAAAAAGATCATTAAGTAAAAACATTCCGTGCTATTAAGCAATATCTGTCTGAATATATATATATATATATATATATATATTCAACTTTTGTTTGGCCCATTTCTTTGCTCACAAGTGTTTATATATATATATATATATATATATATATATATATATAAACACTTGTGAGCAAAGAAATGGGTCAAACAAATATATATATATATAAACACACACATATATATATATACACTTGTGAGCAAAGAAATGGGCCAAACAAATACATATATATATATATATATATATATATATATATATATATATATATATATATATATAAACACACACATATATATAAACACTTGTGAGCAAAGAAATGGGCCAAACAAATATATATATATATATAAACACACATATATATATAAACACTTGTGAGCAAAGAAATGGGTCAAACAAATATATATATATATATAAACACACACATATAAATATATATATACACTTGTGAGCAAAGAAATGGGTCAAACAAATATATATATATATATATATATAAACACACATATATATATAAACACTTGTGAGCAAAGAAATGGGCCAAACAAATTTTAAACATTTTATTGCAATAAAAGCTATATTGTTAAAATACCTATTGAACAAGGAAACTTAAACGAGACTAATAACACAGAACAAGAGATTTACTTTAATAAATGCTTAGGAGTTAATCGTTTTCCCTTTGGATTTCCTTAAAATATCAATCCTTATAGACATGCTCTCAACCAAAGTGGAACACTTGGAAGAGGAGATGTTATTCCATACGCTTACTCCAGCTTCCCCCTAGTTTATCATTATACTCAAAAGGTCTTCCACCCAATGCACGAGATATTATGGACCAAATATTCTCGACTGGGTTTAAATAGAGGCTTTGACCTGCCCAAAATATCACATTAATTGAATTATCAGAAAACCGTTTATTGTGACTTTAGCAGTGTGTGCAGGAGCATTATCATGTTGAAAAAAATATTCTGAGATATTCCCAGCTTCTGGATTCTTAGTAACAGTCATGTTTCTAATATTCGAATGTATTCATTTTCATTGATGGACTTCTCACATCTAATAAGTTCCCCAACTCCTGCTGCAGTAAAAGGTCCCCATACCATTATCTCTCCCTTCCCGTGTTTAACTGTCGTTTTTATGCAACTTGGTGAAAATCTTTCTCCATTCTACGATTGCATCATTCGGGAGGATCGGGAGCATCAATAACAAGACAAGGTCTTGATTTATCTGACCAGAAAACATTCCTAAATCAGTCTGTACCTTTCTTGGCTTAACACGAGACAAATCTCTTTCTATCATTGATGTTTTTTCTTGGATAAAAATGGCTTCTTTGCACACCTTTAAAAGAAAATCCTATTTCTGTTATTCTTCTAGATATTGTATATTTAGAAAGAGACTTTCCAGGCCCTGTTTTGAATTCTTTGCAACGGTCATAGTGAGTTTTTTTTCAATCCTTCAAAACAGTTAATTTAAATCTGTGGTCGTACTTGAAAGTGAGGTCAAGCAGATCCAGATTTCACTTTCACAAAGCATTCGACTTCGAACCTTTGACCAATTCGCTTCACTACAGAAAGATATATTTTCACTTTTTCTTTTCGTAAAATATAAACAATCTGCTTGTAATTATTTTGACTCATTAATACTGCCATTCGTTTTCTTAGATGCGGTCTTACCATTTTTAGGATTAATGTTTCCACTTATTATTATATGCTATAATAATGATCTGCAAAATAGAAATTTTCAGTTAAAATTAACAAAAATGTAATCGAAAAATATTGAAAAATCGATTTCTTCCTTCTTTTACTCTTGGCCCATTTTCTTGCTTGAGAATGCACCCCCCCACACATATATATATATATATATATATATATATATATATATGTACGTATATATTTATATATATATATATATATATTTGAGGTGTCTCACAAGAAGGTTAATTGTTTAAAAAAATTCAATACTTGCTAAATTTTATTTTTTTTTCAGATTATCTAGAGTAACCCTTCTAAGGTCATCATGCATCTTTACACTACCGAGGAGTTGTTATTTATCGCAGAGTCGTATTTTCGGTTGAATGAGTCAATATCAGAAACTCAAAGAGAATTTCGACGAAACTTCAACATAAGAATCCCTATACTCCCAACGAAATAAAAGCTATGGTGGCTCGGTTTCATGAGCAAGTGTCCGTATGTGACCTCCCTTAATCTGGTAGACCCTGTACGGCAAGAAGTGATGAGAATTGTTAGAGATTTGTGGAGAGTTTGGCTGAGGATCCATCTTCATCAATAATAAGGAGATCAAGTCAAATTGGAGTCTCTCGATCAATGTGGTTCCAGCAGGACGGTGCAACGGCGCATATGGCACGGAAAACATTAAATCTGCTCCAGGACATATTCGGCAACCGAATAATTTCTCATGGCGTTGGGATAAATTCGCCATTTCGCTCGCCAGATCTCACATCTGCAGTGTTTCCAAGAGCGGGTATATGAAAACAAACCAGCCACAATAAATGTCCTTAAAACAATATAGAATAGGAAATAAGGGCCATAAATGTTGTGCTGGACAAGGGAGCACAAGAGTGTGAAAATGAAAATGGTAGACATTAGATTAACATCATTTTTCATAACTAAAATTAGACTTTGTGAAAAACATACCCTAGATTAAGTTGTGTAAAAAAAATTAGAATAAGTAGATTATGCTATCTTATTATCTCTCAAAATATAACGGAGGGACTCATTTACCTACATATGAAAATTGGTAAGCATAACTTAAATATTGAGGAAGTTAATCAAACTTTAAATCAATCAGCTTCTTTTGGGACACCCTGTATATCTCTCTCTTTCACTCTCTCTCTCTCTCTCTCTCTCTATATATATATATATATATATATATATATATATATACACATCTGAAAATGGGTCGATTAGAATCTAAACAAAAGGGCGGATAAGCTCTCCGTTTAAAACACACGGAGAGTGAAAAACCAACCACCACATAATCGCTAATAAAAAAATAAATAAATAAATCTTACATTTAAAAGCGATAAAAACCATGCACTGAATTGTTGGGATCTCGTGGTCCGGTATAAGGATATCAACTACGTATCCAGTGGTGCCGAGCTCGGGTATGTTTAGCAATACTGACGAAAAGTAAAACTTCGAAAAATGTCATGTCTATAGATAACTGAATATTATGCACGTAGAAAATATTTAAATAATAAATTAATTACAAATAATACGTCCGTAAAATGTGGGTGTGGCTAAAATATAAACTAAGACCAGATAACCCCTCTCTTTAAAGTACTAAGGTGATGAAAAACACTACGATATATATATATATATATATATATATATATATATATATATATATATATATATATATATATATATACAGGAATCACAACTTTTCAATAGCCCGGAGGTCACTCGAGTATAAGAGTTAATGGATAGACAGTAGTCAATTTATAGTGTAGTAAACATAAGTAGTAGGAATTTTGTAATCTGAATTACTTAGGAGGTTAATAAAGAGCTTGTTTACGTTGAGCTTGAAGACAAACAGATTGTAGTCAGCTGGAAAGCAGGTAGTCGGAAGAGAGTTCCACAGGCGTGCAGTTATAAGAAAGAAGCTTTGTTCATGAAATCTACATTTAGGTTTAGACACAGATAAAGAGTGTAGGAAACTGTTGATAGTGTTTTTGGCTAGACGGTTGTATTTCGTGAAGGTTTGGCGATGGCGCACCATGGATTTGTGGAATAGGTCGACAAACTTGCTTAAAGCAGAGCAGAGAGGGAAAGTAAGAGAAAAGAAAACGAAAAAAATATTTTTGTAGCACATGATAAGGTAAAGCCGTAACAATTACCTACTAATATGGCATCAAGAGGTCCCACAAGTAGCTACTGCAGTGTCAAGAATCCATTCACCGAATGGCAATACAGCAGCCCCAGTATTTTGCACCTGCTGATAGGACAGGTTTCCTAGTGCTTAATTCAAAGTTAGGGTACATATATATATATATATATATATATATATATATATATATATATATATATATATATATGGGGCGGTTCATTAGGAATTTGTTAACATTGGACTTGAAGACATCCAAGTTGTAGTCCGGAGGGACGCAGGCAGACGGAACAGAGTTCCACAGGCGTGCAGTTCTAAGAAAGAAGCTTTGTTCATGGAATCCGCGTTTTGATTTAGGCACAGATATAGAGTGGGGGAAATTTTTCACAGTGGATCCAGCTAGACGGGTGTTTTCGTGAAAGATTGGCGAGGGGGGGCCAGAGATTGGAGTTCAGACGAGCATCTGCCATGGAAATAACGATAAAACAAGGACAGGCTCGCAACGTCTCTTCTGTGGGAGAGAGGTTGCCGAGTAGAGAAAAGGGCATCCCCCACTAAGCCACGAAGTCTATTTTGTACTCTGTCAAGGCAGGATAGGCTGTTCTTAGCAGCTCCTGCCCAGCTATGGCAACAGTATTCCATCCTTGAACGTACTTGGCTTTTATATAGATAGAGAATTGCATCAGAAGTGAGATATCTTCTGGGGCGGTAGAAAGATCCCACCATCTTTCCAGCGAACTTGGCAACAGACTTGATGTACGTGTTCCATTTCAGATCAGCAGTAAAGGTCAAACCCAGAAGCTTGTCAAAACACGGGGCCTCACCCAGACGAGAGCCATCCATCACAATTGATGCCAGCTGGGGATCAGAGCGTTGATGATGTAAGGATAGGAGTTTGGTTTTGGATGCATTAAAGGTAACCATCACATCTTCCCCCACTGTACCACGCGCTCGAGATCAGAGGAGAGAGAATCAGAGAGAACATTGTCATTTACAGCCTTTGACGTGTTGCCGTAGATGGTCGTGTCATCAGCATAGGTGTCAACGAATGATTTAAGTATGTGTTTAGGGAGGTCATTGATGTAGATCAGGAAGAGAGTTGGGCCCAGGATTGACCCCTGAGGGACTCCAGCATTTATATATGTATATAGATATATATAGTGTATTTTCTATTTCGGCAGTATATTTTTATTTAGATAGTTATTGTTTAACAGCACAGAGTGTTTCGGTTTAAAACATTTTTTATTGTAAGCTCTCTATTTTTCGTGTAGTCGTTCTAATATCAAATTTGTGTTCGAAAGTTTCATAGTAGTTTCGTCCATCTTTTTTTTTGTTACTACTTGCAACTGATTTTCTTCATTCGTCTATCGTGCTGTAAAACAATGTTCGTATATATATATATATATATATATATATATATATATATATATATGTGTGTGTGTGTGTGTGTGTGTGTGTGTGTTAGGTGCGTGTGTGTGTGAGTTGTAGAGCTATTGTTTTAATTATCTCCGTTCTGTCTCGGTAGACAATAGCTTCCATCGGTAATAGTCCCTACGGATGTAATCGTAAATTAAGAGTAGAAAAATCGCAAACCTAACCTCTTATTATGTGTCGGTAGTTCCTGATTCTTGTTGCAATGGGGAGTCCAGGTCGACTGGAAACACACTCGAGATAAGCAGATGGTATCCCCAAATAGCCACCCTTATAATATTGACTTGGCTCAACGACAATTGTGTAGCGTATTTATGCCGAGTATATGCATATATATATATATATATATATATATATAATTTTTTATTAATATAGAAAAATATAAAATAGTCCCCTCATTGAACCTGCTAATGTTTCAGATAAGTGTCTTTATGGGTTCGATTCCTTGTGCTGACGATGCTAAATAATAATTACCTGAATTACTTAAGACTTGTTTTTGGGCATGGTACGACTGTAATCTACTTCTGTGGATTAAATAGGAATTGCGTCGGAAATATCACAGTCGAAGATTATTTTAAGAAAATAACACTCAAGAAATGAACAGTTATCCGAATAATACAAAAATATTTTTGACTTGAACAGAGAACAGTATTTTCGTGAAGGAGCTTGAACACAATATCATACATCTAGTACTGTTGTAAATATTATTTTCAAAGTACTCACTAGTTATCAAGGCCCAGATGCCAGTCGGGAATAAAGGTTAAAGGGTGTACATTTGTCAAAAAGACAATATCATAGTAATCTTTAGAAGTATAAATTTAGCAAATTAGATTGCTTAAGGGGAACAACTCATCACGTGTTGTGTACATTAGACTTGAAGACAAACAGATTGTAGTCAGCTGGAAAGCAGGTAAACGGAAGAGAGGTACACAATTGTGTAGTTCTAAGAAAAAAGCTTTGTTCATGGAATCTACGTTTAAGTTAAGGCACAGATAAAAATTAGGGGTAATTATCGACAGTGTTTACAGCCAGACGGGTGTTTCTCGTGAATGTTTGGCGAGAGATGACCATAATTTGAACTCAGACAAGCACCTGCCATGAAAATAACGATGAACCAAAAACAGATTCCCAAGCACTTTACTCGTAAGGATTCGTGTGTTTGTCTACAAATTTTATGCATGTTTGCATACTTTATATTTAATTGCTTATACAGGCTGACCCCAAATAAACGGGTCCCAACTTAGGCTCCGTTTCCGTCTCCGTGTTTTGTCCGAATGAAATGAAACTTTTGTCATAACTAGTTTATTGTATTCAAAACATCACATCAAAACACGAGGGTCTTTGGTCTTTTTTTCTCCATTCTACAGCATATGTTCTAGATGGCCTCCATATTTGTTTGGGGGTCACTCTGTACTTTGTAGTAGTAATTTATAATTTATTTAAATGTTTTAATTGAACAGAACTTTAACACCTTTGCAAACTATATAATATTTAGCGAAAATACGGAGAAGTCTGTATTTTTTTCTCATTTTTTCTCTGTTTAAACAATTCTATGAAACTGGAACCTTAATAAAAACTATAAACACTTGTGCAGTGCAATTAATTTGTCATCTGCATTTGTATAGCGTACAGATAGTGGGTTATTATCATTAAATCAAACACTGGATTAATGTCTTTAAAAGGTCTTTAACATAGAATACACCACTTATAAAGACCAAGAGGACACTCGAGGATAAGTGTTAAACAGTGTACAGTAGAACTTGGACAATATAGTAACCATTAGTAATGGAGATTCGGTAAATGTGTTACTTTATATGAAACGGCTCATCGAAAACTTGTTTTCATTAGACTTGAAGACAACCATATTGTAGTCAGCTGGAAAGCAGAAAAACGGAAGGCAATTCCATAGGCGTGCAGTTCTAAGAAAGAAGCTTTGCTCATGGAATCTACGTTTAGGTTTAAGCACAGATAAAGAGTGGAGGACATTAGTGATAGTTTTTTCTCTTAGACGGTTGCTTCTTTTGAAAGTTTGGCGAGGGGGGACCAAAAAATGGAGCTCAGCCGAGCACGTGCCATGAAAATAACGATAAAGCAGAGACAAATTCGCATCATTTCTTCTGTGAAAAAGGGGTTGCAGAGAAGAGAAAAGACACCCCCACAAGGCTACGAAGTCTATTTGAACTCTATCCAGGCAGGATAAGTCCTTTCTAGCAGCTCCCGTCCAGATGTGGCAACAGTAATCCATCCTTGGACCTACCTGGCTCTTATATAGATAGAGAATTACATCAGCAGTGAGATATCTATTGGATCGATAGAAGGATCCCACCATCTTTCCAGCGGCCTTGGCAACGGATTTAATGTATTTGTTCCATTTAAGATCAGGAGTAAAGGTCAACCCCAGAAGCTTGTCAAAACTTGAGTCCTCCCAAGACGAGAGCCAGTCATTTCAATTGATGCCAGATGGGGATCAGAGCGTTGATGATATAAAGATAAAAGCTTGGTTTTAGATGCACTAAAAGTAACAAGCCACCTATTTCCCCATTGTACCATTGCTCAAGTTCAGAGGAGATAGAATAAGAGAAACTTGGTCGTTTACGGTCTTAGATGTGCTATCATAGATAGTAGTGTTATCAGCGTAGATGTCTACGAATGATGTAAGGATGTGATTTGGAAGATCATTAATATAGATCAGGAAGAGAGTTGGGACCAGGATGGACCCCTGAGGGACTCCAGCATTAATACTAAGAGCTTCTGATTTCTGCCCATCAACCACTACTCTTATGAACCTACCAGAGAGAAATAATTTAATAATTGAGAAGACATTTACAGCTATACCGTAGCTGGAGATCTTGTGAAGTAAATCTTTATGCCATACTATATCAAAGACCTTTGATATGTCAAGAACAATTGCCCTAGAAAGGTAGTCTCTAATCCTATGAGATATAACTGTAAGCACATCTTCTGTAGATCTAGCAGAACGAAACCATATTGCATGTCACTAAGAAGGGTATTTTCCCTGAGATGGATGCTTACTTTTAACACAGATTCCAGCAACTTACTCATGACGCACAGGAGAATTATTGGCCTGTACTGTGAGGGAGATGAGCGATCCTCTGAATTCTTAAATACGCGGCATACTGATGAGATTTTCCATGATGACGGGCAGCAATTCTCCTTGAGACAACGTTTAAACAGTTTTATAAGGATGGGCGCTAGTTCTGGTTGAAGTCTTTTGAGTACTATAATTGGAATACCGTCATGGCCGGTTGCATTACTGAAATTAAGGTTTTTGATTAGCTTGGCAACATCACGTACATATATTTGTATATAACAGCATGTTTTCTGATACAGGAGGAAATATTGGAGGTTTGCAGCCTTGGTCGCAAAGGTTAGAATTAGCTGCAAAGCTCTTGGCAAATAGTTTGGCTTTGTCTGATGCTGACGAGATTACCTCAGATCCGTTTATGAGAGTTGGGATAGAGCACACACTTCTGTTCAGGATTCTGTTTACTATTTGCCAAAAGTGGTGGGAACCAAGCCGCTGCTCAGCTACTTTGGACTTGACGGACTGAGCATACAACTCTCTTGCGTTCTTTAATACTTTTTTTACAGTGGTTGCTGGCATTTCTTAAAAGGGGTTCAGTCTCAGTACATCTATTACGTTAGAAGCAATGGAAAAAGTGATTTCTATGCGCAATTGCTGCAGCACATTCCGGAGAGAACCAGGGCTGGCTGTAAGGTTTTTGCTGGAATTTTTTCGAGGATATGAAACGGTCTATACCTACAATTAACCATTCTGTCAGGTCTGATACTATAGAGAGCGCATCCTTTTTAAACATGGAATGCAGAAATAGATCTGATATAAATGTGAGGGAGCTATCCCAGTCATCTATAAAGTATCGATATACTGTACGATGGAGAGGTATATCTGGGGACTTATTACATTTCATTTTTATCTTAACTGAGAAAACTGAGTGGTCGGAAGATTTAAGTCGAGACAGAACAAGAGCTGAACACAGTTAAGGGCAAGTTGTGAGAAAGCGGTTTAGGAGACTTGCATACTGGCCGTCAGTTTCGGGAACACGGGTGGGTTCGTGAACAATCTGAGATAGGTTATAAGGAATGGAGAAATCATGACAGAACCTCCCCTCATCATCGGTCTAGTTTGATTAAGTTAACCATTCCACATTGTGAACATTGAAGTCTCCACAGACATGAATATTAGCTGAAGGATAAGCAGATAGGGCCTGCCTCCAAGATCTTTTTACATCACTAGTATGTGAAAACCGAACTTAAAGCGTTCAGTCTAATTAGGTTTAGAAGATTGAAATCAGAGAAATCGTAGAAAGTATTTTAAAATTAATCAAACTGGAAGATATGAGGAAATTGTTGCATTAAAAAAAATGGAACATTAGAAAATATGAATAATTAAAATAGAAAAGTATGGTTTTCAGCAGAATATAATTGTTATTATTGAATTAATGAAATTTCTGATGTATTCGTATAGAGAACAAAGGAAGGGCGCCAGTGCAGATAACGTGCACGAATTTACATTTTCCTATTCAAATGTATGTGTGACGGATTTTTGGAAACACGAATTTTGCTTTCATAGTTAATGATGCATATTAAGGCAAAACGTTACTCAAGTATGAGAGTTTACAAAATGTATTGTGTTGCAATGATTCTGCATATAAGAAGGGCATGACCATAAAAACTTCTAGGATTATATTTTTAATTATATTTGTTTATCAGTAATAATTCGAATATTGGGTTGATGCGAAAATAATGTCGTTTTTATATACAGTATAACGCGGATATAAGAGACTTCTTATACAGCTATCTTATAATATTTTGTTCTTATATTCCGTTTTCAATGTACATTACGACATTTGAGACCAGAGAAAATCTATCTTATGTCCATTTTCTTGAATTCGGTCTCTTATATATATATATATATATATATATATATATATATATATATATATATATATATATTAGCAAACAGTTCATAAAATATGTTAAAAAACACTTTGAAATGAGTTAAAAACATATTAATCTGAAAAGGAAACATTAGATAAATGGATAGTCCTTAATCCGCGAAGTTTCGAGGAAATACTTTCCTTCTAATCAGACGGTAGGAATTAGTAAAATGCGGGATCGGATTTTGCATGCAGAAGTATTTGATGAAGCAACAAGTAAGTCAAAGATCTTACTTGATAACAAAAAAAGTGAAGCAGAAGAAATATGGTGAAGAAAAGGTGATTAGACATGAATGGATAGTCTGGTGGAAAATAAAAAATCCAGTGACGGTAAAATCCAAATGTAAAACTTCAAGAAAGTTAAAAGAAGTTCCATTTGTACAAGTAAAATCCAAGGAAATCCCGTAATTGGAAGAAGATGGTCCATATTAATCCAAAGGCAGAAATCCATGGAATAATTCACAAAAATGTGTACAAGGAAAAAAGAAAAGATTCCAATAATATAAATAAAAGAAAAAATAAGATATGCTTTTTACTGTACTTCGAAGACATAAATATAAATAAGAAAGATAAGGAAAGAGAAATAGGAGAGAGAAAAAAAGGAGAGAAAAAATGATGAAAATATAGGTCAACTGAAATGTACAGGTCATCACTTAAAAAAATGTCAGCAAGAGTTGTTAGACGACACTAAATGGAAAATAAATAAAGAATAAATTAATAAATAAATAGAAAATAAATAATAAATAAAGAATAAATAAATAAATAAATAAAAAAAATAATAATAATGATAAAATAAACTCTATTTCCTATTTGGTTTTATCGAGCTTTTATATCTGGCTGAGATAATTTTATAAATATTATTTCTTAAATATTTTAATATACTTTAATTTTACCATCTTGGATTATTTTTGTAAGTTTAATTGTATTTTTTATTTTATTTTTTATATATATATATATATATATATATATATATATATGGGTTAGATTGCAGATAGTTGAAGGTAAAATACGACATTTTTTTGCAACAGCCTAATATGTCCATCTTATATAGCTTCCTATTTGTTGGTTATAAACCTTCGAAGTAATTTCTCTTAATATAACACGCTTTTAATTAAAAGAGACCCGTCTAATTTCTTTAATCGAAGATTCGGCAGCCATTAATTAATTAGAATTCACCTTGGTTTGGCAAATCATCACATAACAATTGACATCTATTCGTTGTCAAATCATACCTATCATGCTATACATTTTCGGAGTGAAAATTGGAGGAACAAATAACTTCACGAAATGTACATGTCAACTGGTCGCATATTTTGTGCTACAACGCACGATTAGATTATCTTTATCGGTGATATGTAAACTTGCATGTCTTCGGTAACAAAACAATCGCAAAATATAACTTACAAGTCAACATACGACGCGTTATTGCTGCAATATAGTGTAATTTAACGTGTGAAATTAAGAATTAGAACACTAGATTATACCATATTCAGGACAAACACGAGGGCATCTGTCTGAGATAGTCTTTGTATTATACATGTCTAGAGTTATTATTTGGAATAAGCCATATATTTTTATAATACAATATGTTTATATAACTATATTTTTATAATAGAATATGCTGCCATAACTATATTTTTATTATAAAATATGTATATATAACTATATTTTGATAATACGATATGTTTCTATAACTATAATATTATGATAAAATAGGATTCTATAACTATATTTTTATAATACAATATGTTTCTATAACTATATTTTTATAAAATAATATTATTCTATAACAATATTATTATAATACAATATGTTTCTCTTACTATATTTGTATAACATATGTTTCTATAACTATATTTCTATAATACAATATGTTTCTATAATTATATTTTTATAACAGAATGTTTCTATAATTATATTTTATAATACATTGTGTTACTATAGCTATATTTTAATAATACAATATGTTTCTGTTACTATATTTCTATAATACAATATGTTTCTATAACAATATTTTTATAAAACAATGTGTTGTATAACAATATTATTAAAATATAATATGTTTCTATTACTATATTTTTATAATATATGCTTCTATAACAATATTTCTATAATACAGTATGTTTCTTTAACTACATTTTTATAATACAATATGTTTTTATAATTATATTTTATAATAAAATGTCTTCCCATAACTATATTTTTATACTACAATATGTTTATATTATTATAATAAAATATGTTTCTATAACTATATTTTTATAATACAATATGTTTCTATAACTATATTTTTATAATACAATATGTTGCTATAACTATAATGTTATAATACAATATATTTCTATATATCCGACATCTATATTTTTATGATATAATATGTTTTTATGAGAATATTATTATAGTATAATATGGTCCTCGTACTATATTTTTATAATGTAATGTCTCTATAACTATATTTCTATAATACAATATGTTCCTATAACTATATTTTTAAAAGTTAATGTTTCTATAACTATATTTTATAATACAATATGTTTCTTTGATTATAGGGTTATAATAAAATGTGTATATATAACTATATCTTTTATAATAGAATATGTTTCTATAACTATATTATTCTAATAAAATATGTTTCTATAATTATGTTTTTATAATAAAATATGTTTCTATTACAATATTTTTATAATACAATATGTTGCTATGACTATATATTTATATTACAATATGTTTCTATAACAATATTTTTATAAAATATTATGTTTCTATAACAATATAATTATAATATATGTTTCTCTTAATATATTTTATAATATATTTTTCTATAACTATATTTCTATAATACAATACGTTTCTATGACTATATTTTTATAATACAATATCATACTCTTATTATATTTCATGACATAATGCGTTGCTATAACTATATTATTATAATAAAATACGTTTTTATTACTATATCTTTATAATACAATATGTTTCTATAACTACATGTTTATAATACAATATGTTCTTCTAACTATATTTTTTATATTAAAATATGTTGCTATATCTATATTTTTATGATATAATATTTTTATCAGAATATTATTATTATACAATATTGTCCTCCTACTATATTTTATAAAAAATAGGTTTCAATAGCTATATTTCTATAATGCAATGTAGTTTTATAATTTAATCTTTCTATAACTATAGTTTTATAATACAATATGTTTCTATTATTATATATTTATAATACAATGTGTTTCTGTAACTATATTTTTTTATAATAGAATATGTTTTTATAACTATATTATTATAATAAAATATGTTTCTATAAATATATTTTTATAGTGCAATATGTTTCTACAACTATAATTTTATAATACAATGTCTTGCTATAACTATATTTTTATAATACAATATGTTTCTGTAACAATATTTTTATAAAATAATATGTTTCCATAGCAATATTATTATAATATAATATGTTCTCTTACTATATTTTTATAATAATTATAACTATATTTCTATAATACAGTATTTTTCTTTAACTATATTCTTATAATAAAATATGTTTTTATGATTATATTGTATAATAAAATATGTTTCTATAACTATAATTTTATACTACAATATGTTGCTATGACTATATTTTTATAATAAAATATGTTTCTATATCTATATTTTTATGATATAATATGTTTCTATGAAAATATTATCATAATATAATATGGTCATGCTTATATATTTTATAATAAAATATGTTTCTATAACTATATTTCTATAATACAATATGTCACTATAACTATATTTTTATAATTTATTATTTCTATAACAATATTTTAATACAATGTGTTTCTATGATTATATATTTATATCACAATGTGTTTCTATAACTATATTCTTATAATAAAATATGTTTCAATAAGTATATTGTTATAATACAATATGTTTCTATAACTATATTTTTATAATACGATATCTTGCTATGACTATATTTTTATAATAAAATATGTTTCTATAACAATATTTTTATAAAATAATATGTGTCTATAACAATATTATTATAATATAATATGTTTTTCTTAATATATTTTATAATATATTTTTCTATAACTATATTTATATAATACGATACGTTTCTATGACTATGTTTTTATAATACAATATGATACTATAATTATATTATATGAAATAATGTGTTGCTATTACTATATTATTATAATAAAATATGTTTTTATAACTATATCTTTATAATAAAATATGTTTCTATAACTATATTTTTATATTACAATATGTTGATATATCTATATTTTTATGATATAATATGTTTCTATCAGAATATTATTATTATGTAATATGGTCCTCCTATATTTTATAAAAAAATTGGTTTCAATAGCTATATTTCTATAATGTAATATGTTCCTATAACTATAATTTTATAATTTAATCTTTCTAAAACTATAGTTTTATAATACAATATGTTTCTATTATTTTATATTTATAATACTATGTGTTTCTGTAAGTATATTTTTTTATAATAGAATATGTATCTATAACTATATTATTATAATAAAATATGTTTCTATAAGGATATTTTTATAGTGCAATATATTTCTATAACTATATTTTTATAATAAAATATCTTGCTATAACTATATTTTTATAATACAATATGTTTCTATAACAATATTTTTATAAAATAATATGTTTCCATAGCAATATTATTACGATATATGTTTCTCTTACAATATTTTTATAATAATTATAACTATAGTTCTATAATACAGTATGTTTCTTTAACTATATTTTTATAATAAAATATGTTTTATGATTATATTGTTTAATAAAATATGTTTCTATAACTATATTTTTATATTACAATATGTTTTATAACTATAATATTATAATAAAATATGGTTTTATAACTATATTTTAATACAATATGCTGCTATAACTATATTTTTATGATATAATATGTTTCTATATCTATATTTTTTATGATATAATATGTTTTTATAAGAAGATTATTTCATTAAAATATGGTCATCCTACTATATTTTATAATATAATATATTTCTATAACTATATTTCTATTAT
Organism: Euprymna scolopes; assembly: GCF_053919585.1. Classification (NCBI taxonomy): domain Eukaryota; kingdom Metazoa; phylum Mollusca; class Cephalopoda; order Sepiida; family Sepiolidae; genus Euprymna; species Euprymna scolopes. The sequence continues at coordinate 136,406,361 of NC_136485.1, forward strand.
AAAATATGTTCCTATAACTATATTTTTATATTTAATTGTTTCTATAACAATATTTTAATACAATATGTTTCTGATTATATGTTTATATCACAATGTGTTTCTATAACTATATATTTTATAATTAAATAAGTGTCTATGACTATATTCTTATAATAAAATATGTTTCAATACGTATATTGTTATAATACAATATGTTTCAATAACTATATTTTACAATACTATATGTTCCTATAACTACATTTTAATAATATATTATTATTGTATAACAATATTATTACAATATAATATGTTTCTCTTACTATATTTTTATAATATAATAAATTTTTACTATAATTCTATAATACAATATGTTTCTATAACTATATTTTTATAATTTAATATATTTCTACAACTATATTTTTATACTACAATATGTTTCTATAACTATATTATTATAATAAAATGTTTCTATACCTATATTTTCATAATAAAATATCTTTTGATAACTATATTTTCATAATACAATATGTTGCTTTAAATATAATTTAATAATATATGTTTCTCTAACTATATTTTGATAATGCAATATGCTTCTATAACTATATTATTATAAGAGAATATGTTTCTATAACAATATTTTTATAATGCAATATGTTTCTATAACTATATATTTATAATTTAATATGTGTCTATAACAATATTTTTATAATAGGATATTCTTCTATAATTATATATTTATAATACAATGTGTTTCTATTACTATATTAGTATACTAAAATATGTGTCTATAACTATATTATTATAATAAAATATGTTTCTTTGTCTATATTTTTATAATACAATATGTATCTATAACAATATTTTAAAATATATGTTTCTATAACTATATTTTTCTAATACAATATGTTTCTATAACTATATTTGTATAATTTAATGTTTCTATAAATATTATTTTATAATACAATATGTTTTCAATAATAATATCTTTTAATACAGTGTGTTCTATTACTATATTTTTATACTAAAATATGTTTCTATTACTATATTATTATAATAAAAGATTTTTCTATAAGTATATTTTTATAATACAATTTTTTTCTATAAATATATTTTAATATATGTTTCTATAACTATATTTTTTCTATAACTAAATTTTCTATAACGAAATTTTCTATAACTAAATTTTCTAATAAAATATGTTTCTATAACTATATTTTTATAATACAATATGCTTCTATAACTACATTTTTATAATTTATTATGTTTCTATAACTATATTTTTATAATACAATATGTGTCTAAAACTATATTTTTATAATATAATATGTTTCTCTAACAATATTTTTATAATAAAATATATTTCTATAACGATATTTTTATAATAGTGTATGTTTATATAAATATATTATTATAATAAAATATTTTTCTGTAACTATATTTTCATAATACAATATGTTTCTATAGCTATATTTATATGATATATGCTTCTGTAACTATATTTTTATAATATAATATATTTGCATAACTGTATTTTGTATAATACAATATGCTTTTATAACAATCTTTTTATAATTTATTATGTTTCTATAACTATATTTTTATAATAAAATATATTTCTATAACTATATTTTAATAACATAATATATTTCTATAACTATATTTTTATAATACAATATGTTTCTATAACGATATTTTTATAATATAATTTGTTTCCATAACTATATTTTTATAATATAATATATTTCTATAACTATATTTTATAATATAATATGGTTTTATAACTACATTTTTCTAATAAGATAGGTTTTTATAAATATATTTTTATAATACAATATTTTTCGATAACTATATTTTTGTAATACAATATGTTGCTATAACTGTCTTTTTATAATTTAATATGTTTTATAGCTATATTTTATTATACAATATATTTATATAACTATATTTTTATAAGACTATGTTTCCATAACTATGTTTTATAATACAATGTTTCTATAACTATATTTTATTAATACAATATGTTTCTATAACTATCTTTTTATAATTCAATATGTTTGCAATAACTATTTTAATTGAAAGTGTGCCGCCTCTTGTATTATTTGTACTAGGAAATCAATTTTAACTTCTATGTCAACTGACAGTTCTGTTATATTCAAACCGTGTAATGTCAAAAAACGCCTTCAGTAGATTATAAGTATGGTATACATTGTGATTCAAAATATCTTGTGCAACCTAGATAGTTTTGATAGAGGATGCGGATATCATAAACCGGACAACAGAACAATTCAGATAATCTGCAAAAGACGTTTATCCTGTGACAATTTTGTCTATGGATGAAGCAGCTACAATTGTAAGCATCTAATTTAATCGAGAGGAAAGTATAATTAAACGTGTATAGTAGCTGAGTGCAGACTGAGAGAACGTTAAAACAAATCTGGACAGTTAAGGACGAAGTTCAACATAAAGAATTTTTTTATACCAAAATAAATCTTTAATTCTAGATATATATATATATATATATATATATATGTAGAAATACATTTACTTATAATATATACCAGTCCTTATTTAAGAAGCTCAATATAATTACAGAACAATATAGCGAACAACTGACTAAAAACTATATTCCAAAATATATGATGCTGACTATCTTATAATTTATTCCTTTAAATCCGTTGACATTTGAAACTCTTGACAGTATTTGTTTCATAGCACAACATCAATCACTTAATTATTATATCAATCAGTGAATCTATTTTGTCCTAAACTCATCAGAAGAAATAGCAAAAATCAATCTGTCGAAAGGAAATAAAGTGTGGGTGTACGTGATAAAATCCGAAAATCGGAAGAGAAGCTGCAAATACCTTTAACATGGTACCATTACGCCATTTCGCCATTGCGAATTTTTTGATTTTGAATTTGATGGATTTTGCGCTACGAAACAGATACTGTCAATAATTGTAAATGTCAACTGAATTTAAGCAATAAATTATAAGATGGTCAACATCATGAAGTTTTGAAAATAGTTTTTTTCAAGTATTCAATATATATATATATATATATATATATATATAAATGTAAATTTGGTTGGTTAAAAGTGAATAAAACCATATTTCTACGTTACCAATTTATTTGAAATTTTCAGACAACCCATCTTTAGAGTCGAGGGATGTGTTTATGTCATTAAAATAAATTTACCTCGCGAATTATTTAAATATTAAATAAAGTATAAATATTTTTCGAAGTCGTTTCTGCGAGACTTGCCCGGTTTTATTTCTGGTAACTTCCGTTTCAACTACTCTCAAATTACCAGATAAGTAAAAAAAAACAAAAAAACTTACGTATGCAGAGAGTGATCCGTGCTGAAATAATAACGTTATTATTTAAAAAGCCATTCTTAACATGGGGAAGGGAGGGTGTTTTGTACCTATTCTGTACTTTAACCTTACACTTTAATAAAAACATATCATAAACATTTAATTAAACGTGGAAATACGATTTAAAAAATATAGCGCGGGTCACTCTCTGCATTAGCACACACACACACACAAAATAATAATCCCATATTTTAAAAATTTAAATTCATTTATGTACTTACCAATTTTTTAATTTTAAATTCCTTTAATATTAAGGTTTTTCACTCATGAAACATTATGTTTTAACTGTTTGGTTTCTTTTCACGGCATTGTTTACATAAAAACGTTTGTTTTAACTTTTTCTAAACTGTTTCATTTTTACGACATGCCTCAACGTATTATAAACACCCTAAGTTTCCCATGTTTAAAAAAACGCCCTTCCATAAACCTCGAAAGCCGTTCTTAATATGCGGAGGTTGGGGGTGTTCATTCCGAAAGCCGTTTTAACATGGGGAAGTTAGGGTGTTTATAATATGCTGGGGCGAGTCGTAAAATTAACGAAGTTGCTATCTATTATTTATTGCAAAAATTGCTTGAAATTTATTTATTTAACAAAAAAATTACATTTTGGTTCACCTTGGGCGTTGAGTTCCATGGCGACCAACAAAAAAAATAATAGTCGCTCCCTTAGTCCCCCACCCCACCTCGCACGTAAAATATTTTATTTACTGACGTTGCCGTAACTAAACGATTATTTGTCACATTTACAAACATTTATTTATTTATTTATTTTGAAAAAAGTTTTACTTTTTATGAATATTAAAAGAAAAATGGGTACTCATGCAGAGAGTGATCTATGCTGAAATAATAACGCTATTATTTAAAAAGCCATTCTTAACATGAGGAGAGGAGGGTGTTTTGTACCTATTCAGTACTTTAACCTTGCAATTGAATAAAAAAACATATCATAAAACTTTAATTAAACGTGGGAATACGATTTAAAAAATAGCGCGGATCACTCTCTGCATTAGCACCGAAAAATGTTACTAAACATTTATTAATAATTTCTCACTTTTACAAACATTTGATTTTAAATTTCTTTTTAAATGACGATTTTATCGACTTTTTTTAAATATCGCCCCCAAATGGTGTTTTTTTTTCCGAAATCCGTTGTTAACATGGAGAGGTTGAGGGTGTTTATTCTGAAAGCCGTTCTTAACAGTGGACCTAATGCAAAAAAAATAAATAAATTAAAAAAAAAACTAAACCATTTACTGATAACTTCTCACTTTTACAAATTTTTTTTTTTATTTACATGCGCGGATAAACAAATTGTTGAATAGTGCGAAAACAAAACGTTTTTGTAATAAACTTCGGGATAATTTTTTGGGTAAATATTTACATTTAGGTCCACCTCCACAATTTTCTTTTTTAAATGACGACTTTTATTGATAAATAAATTTACTTCTCCGCAACTTTTATTGAAAAAAATCTACTTCTCTGCCACGGGCACTGAACCCCTCTTTTTTTTAAATAGTATTTTCGGGTGGGTATGCTAACAAAAAATATCAGTTAAATTTTAAAATAGCCGCCCCTCCAAAAGTGGTGTTTATTCCGGAAGCTGTTCTTAAGATGAGGAGGGGGTGATTATAAGGTGGACCTAATCTAAAAAAAAACAAAAAAAACAAGTTTTTCATGCGCACATAAGCAACTATTTTTATTAACTTTTTTAACTTTTTTATTAAAAATAAGTAAATTTCAATGAATAGAATAATAAATCATTTATCATTAATATGTGTTTTTGGTTTTGTGTTGAATGAAACTTTCTTTTTTCATTACAACAATAATGAACCAATTTAAATCTTCCGGCATGCGTTTAAGGGTTACGAAATTATCAATAAATCGTTTAGTTACTAAGCCAACGTCAGTAAATAAAAAAAATGTTACGTGCGCATGCATTAGCCTTGACTAGGGGGGGGGGCTAAGGGGGCGACCATTAAATAATTATGCTGGTCGCCATGGAACTCAACGCCCAAGGAGTACCTAAAGTGGCACTTATGCACTTATGTTATCGTGCTTTTTTTAAATAGTATTTTCATGTTAAAGTCAAATTTTACAATATGTTTTTCTTTTATTAATTTGTTAAGTGAAATTACAGATAACCCGGTCGGTTTCTAATGTGAGGAAAATCTAGCCCCACCCCCACAAAAAAGGGGGTACTCTGGATAATAACAAAACATTAAAATTGCCTCACTCTCGAAGGATTTCTTCTCTACTGAACGAGGAAGCATACGGTGAAGTGTAGTTCACCTTCTGTTTCTCTCCCCTCTCTCTTCCTCTCTTAATACCTCATTATCCATCTCTCCCTCTCCCTCTCTCAATCTATCTTTCTCTCTATATCACCCTCTCCATCTCTCTTTGAGCCTCTTTCTCTCTCTCTAACTCCCTCTATCTCTCGTTTATTCTGTCCATCCCTCTCTGTTTCTAACTCTCCCCCTCTCTCTGTTTATCTATCAATCCCTTTATCTTACTATCCCCTTCTCTTTCTCTATTTTCCTCTCAATTTCTCTTTTCTATCTATATATCTTCCTCTCTACCTGTCCATCTCTAATCCCTCATCCTATTTTAGTCTCCTAAATTAATTACAGTGAATAAAGCATTGCCAAAACATGGATAAATCCTATTTTAGTCACCTAATTTACTGACTGTGAGAATAGAAGTTATTTGGAAATTACTGCTACCTTGAACAGCACCAGAAGTAACTGGTAAAACTTTTCTAATTAAATTGATTTTGGCAGTCATTTGGTAACAAAATGACATAGCCTTAGCCCTTGCTACATGAGGAATACCTGCGACCTGGCTGCCAAGTAGAAGAATTACTTATTCTACTTTAAAACATTCAATTTTTCAAAAATCTCATGTTCGACATCTCCAAAACATCCAATATGGGGAAAATATTGCAGAAATGCAAACTTATTGTTTAGGATGAATGCACAATGGTACGCAAAAAATAACGAGGCTCTTGGTCGATCCTTGCAAGATTTGCGTGGCAATGTCAGACCATTTGGGAATGCAGTAATATTGCTTGCAGGAGATTTCAGACAAATGTTACCTGTTATTCTTCAATCAACACCAGCAGATGAAATAAGTGCTTGCCTCAAATACTCTACTTTTTTGTTCCATGTGAAGACATTAAACTTAACTTAAAATATGCATATCCAGTTGCAGACTGTTCGATCTGCACAAAAACTTTTGTATCACTTGGGAAATTGGGTACGAAAAAGTGCCAGCTGATCAAAGTTAAGGGCAAAATTCTTTGACTTTTAATTTCTGTAATTTCTGTAATTTTATTTCATCAAAAGAATAGTTAGTTTAAAAGGTTTTTGCAGATATTCAAATTATAAGAATTCCATTTGACTGAGTGAATGAGCTATTCTTGCAGGTCAATACAAAGATGCCCACGAACTTAACACTATTATTCAATGTAAAATTCCAAGTGAGGTAGTCAAATACAAATCCATCGACACTGTTGTGAAAGCAGATAAAGTGGTTTATTATCCAACAGCTATATTTACCAGGGATGCCACCGCATGTATTGCAACTGAAATTTGGTGTACGAATTATCATGTTGTGAAATATAAACCAATCCAAGCTTTGCAATGGCACATAGCTTGCAGTAAAAAAAAAATAACAAACAATATCATAGAAACAACAATCTTAACAGGACCTTTCACAGATGAATATATCTTCATTCCATGCATTCCTATGATTCCACCGGATACATCATTACACTTTAGGAAATTGCACATTCAAATTTTATTGTCATTTGAAATAACCATCAACAAAGCACTGGGAACAATCTTTACAATTGTGGGCCTTACAGTTACACAGTGACTGTTTTTTTCACATGGACAATTTATGTTACGTATTCAAGAGTCACCAAACCGGAAAATCTCTATATCAGCTAAGAAATTGGAACAACAAAAACTGTGTAACCATGCAAAATGGAAAATTAAACCTATAAGAAACATGCTTTTTCTCATTTTGGAACTTTTTCCATTGCGCCAATTTGAGCCAAAGCAATGCGTGGCAGGGTACAGCTAGTATATACATATATATATATATATATATATATATGTATATATATAGTAAGGCATATGGACTTTACGACATTAATATGATTGCAAACAATATATGAATTCCTAAAAAAGACGTCAATGATCTAACATTACATACACATCCCCGAAATATGAATGTTACAAATTTCATAATAAACTACAATTACAAATGTAAATAACATAATTAAATATTACCTTGTATATTTCCTAGGACTGTGTTTGAATAAACCCATTACATTCGTATCCTTTAGGGGAGTTCTGGTTTTGGAATTGCTCAAACGAGTCCAGGACGGTTTAATATCTTTATTATAGAGTTTAACGGCAATAAAACATAGTACATGTGACTAGCGAAAACGCAAACCTTCCAAATTAGATTCTCATCACGAAAAACGTCTAAAGATACTCCCAAAGACATGTTCAATTTTTTCTGTTTATATGTGGTGGGATATAGATGTGTATCTATATATTTATAATGTATATATGACTGTACTGTTTTGAATGTATCCTCCGATGTATTTCACAGAAATATGCATTTAAATTTTGTAATACTTCTTTTTTTACACGTGGGTCACCACTTATCAAGGTCCGGAAGCCACTCAGGGTAAGGGTTATTGTTTGTACAGTACGTTAATGTTGAGATTTGATAAAATGTCTACTTAAGGGGGAGGTGCATAAGGAATTTGTTTATGTTGGACTTGAAGACATCCAAGTTGTAGTCAGGTGGGAAACAGGCAGACGGAACAGAGTTCCATAGGCGTGCACTACTAAGAAAGAAGCTTTGTTCATGGAATCTACGTTTTGGTTTTGACACAGATAAAGAGTGGGGAAAATTAATGACAATAGTTTCAGCTAGACGAGTGTTTTCTTGAAAGAACGACGAGGGGGGGGACAAGGGATTGGAGCTGAGGACGAGTGTTTATGAAAAGAAAAAGTGTAAATAGCAACTAAACATTAATTTAAACATTAAATAAATATGATCGGAAATGGTCAAGCAGTAAAAAAAAATATCTTCAAAATCTTGTAAAATCTTCACTGATAGATGGACACGTCCGTTATTGACTGCTTATTAAACCGATATTTTATTTTGCCATTTAGAGATATTTGCCTGCATTTGTCTCTTAACGTCGATGAGAAAGTCATGTTTCCAATCGATTCTCTTTGTATGGTTTTTAATTGCATTCTATACAGTCAACATTACATAGATAATGCCCTTCAATCTTTGTCTAAATTTCGGACATGGTTTAACTTTTTAATGGTTAAAATTTAAAATATTTAACTTAAATATAAATGGTTAGATCGGAGGAAATGTGAAAGTACTTCTCTTAGGAAACATTAGTTAGAACAATTACATTGAGAGTATTATCAGAACCGTTGCGAAGAAAGTAGGTTCTCTCTACCGTGTTAGAATGCTACTAACGCCTGAAAGTACCCTGTACCTCTATAAGGCCATCATTCCCCCATGTATCGATTTTTGTTTTCATATTTAGGCTGGTGCATCTGGTACTAGTTTCTCGCTCCTAGAAAAGGTTCAAAAGAGAGTCGCCAACCTGATAGGTCCTGAACTGCCATCTAAGCTTCAGCCTCTGTCCCATCGACGAAATGTTGCATCCCTCTGCCTTTTCTACAAGTATTTTAGTGGCGAATGCTCTGACGAACTGCAATCACTTGTGCCCCCACGACGTGTGCACCCTCGACAAACCCGACAGGCTGCTAAATCCCACCCCCACACTGTAGAGATCCCTAGATGTAGGATAGTCTTCTACTCCAGTAGTTTCTTCCCTCAGAACACCTAGACTTTGGAATTTCCTTCCGGGTTCCTGCTTCCCCAACTGTACGAACATACAGAAGTTCAAGTGTAACGTTTACCGACACTTTGCTGCCCAATTCTCTACATAGTACCCCTGTAGCTTATGCCTCTTATAGTAGCCCCCTACATCAAAGTGGCAACGTGTTTTGTTTTGGGTGAAAATGTAATTAAAAAAGTTGAACATTCTGTTATAACTTCGTTTCTATTCATCGGAGAGATTCACTATTGCAGCCAATAAAGTCCTGAATGTTATCCGATGTTGAAATTTATCATGATAAGTATTGTAAGAATCGATAGTTTATCGTTATTATAAGTTCCAATTTTTCAAAATTAGAAGCACGATATTATACGGTGGCATGCCATAACCATTATAAAGTTAGTCTATGACAGTTTTTATAGTCTTTTCAGTTAGGGAAATTTTCATTGCATGAATCTAAGAATAATCAGACAGTATGGTGTTGAAAAGAAACTTTGGACCATTCTTACATTGACATGTGGAGATTAACAAGTGGTGTTTGTTCTTTGTAAACAGAGTTCATTATCGTACATAGCGTCTTTATTTTATTTTCACCTTACATCGAGATTTGTATCCACTGTTTCGAAACAATTATACAACAAATCTGATGTTCCTTTCCGGCAAGCGTTGGTGTTGGAATTGAGAAAATATCAATATCGGTTTTCACTTGGACGCTAATGGCATCGATCTTTCCACTGATCTTAGATTAAAACTTTCTACCAAAACAATAACAAAGACAATTAAAACTTTTCGAAACTACAGTTGAAACAAAGAAAGTAACAACAGCAACAACAACAAAATCAAATACCGGATTAGATCAAATGTAGATAAAATAATAAAACGTATTTGAAAGAAAACAGAGCTATAATATAAATGAAAATTATTGTCATCCGGAAACCAAGATGACAGCAGAGTCTTCCCTTATCTCAAACAGAACAGTTGAGCTATCGATTAAACATCGACAATCGATTTCATTCGTTTTCATTTGTGTGTGTCTGTTTTTGTTTTTGTTTTTTTGTATTTCGTGTATGTTGTTTTTTTATGTTTTTTAGAATCTGCAAATACGCACTCACTGACATTCAGTTGTGAAAACTGTCTTTTGAAGCCTAGAATTAATGGGCAATTTCCTTATGTGTTTGTTAATTCGAGATAAACGACTGCCTTTTCAGAACTAATAGCAAATATGATTAAGAGTTTAAACGCATTTACATGATTCTTGCAAACAAAAATAAACTGTAGTTCCAGACAAGATGTCTTACTATTTTTAATGTGATCCTCCACGTGTTCTCTTTCATAAAATCCAATTTGATATTTTGTATATTCTCCATATTCAAAGATGAAATGTACTCTTTTGTTTTGGTAAATCATTTCCTATATTATTAATGATCATTCGAAGTGTTGTTCTTATTATACATGTAATTCTAATAATGTTTCAGCCTGTATAACCTTCAAGCTTGTTCAGTAGTTGAATTATTTTTGTGAACTTTGAAGCGTTTATAATATGTGAGAAATAGCTTTGCAGAAGTGTATAATTCAGAGATAAATTCTTTGCCAAGTATTTACTATATTATGCGTAGTTCTTTACCTACTAGACTATCTTCATTAAATTTTATATTTTTATCTACTTCAGACTTAATTGCGAAATTCTCTGTTTTCAAATCTATCAGTTGTGCTTTCGATCATTTAGGTAAACTTCCTTTAAAATGTAGAGGATATAACTAATCGTGACAGCTGCACACGCATGTTTTTCAACTTATATATCGTCATGTTCATCAAAATGTCCTATATATATATATATATATATATATATATATATATATATATATATATATATATATGTGTGTGTGTGTGTATGTGTGTGTGTGTATATATGTATATGTATATATATATATGTATATATATATATATGGTTTGAATGTATTTATTTCAATTAGAGATTCAAATATCATATTTAATTTATATAAAATAAAGATGAAGACAACACTTATAGAGCAGAAATAAATATTGTCTTCTAAATATTTAAAATCATAAAACTACATGAAGATGCGTGTATGTCTATTACATCAACTATTTTTTTTAATTATCAAACTCTTTAATAACAAACTAATATATTAAGAAAAATGTGCCTTAATATAGAAATCGCATGCACGCCAAATATTGCAAATTTTATGAAAATTGTAAAATGGTATGTAAGACCCGTGCATGAAATCATGGACAATTCAAGCGTTTTCATAACATCAGTCTCATTTAAACCCCCGTGTATCGCTTTTTTGCCGGTCAATATATTTCAAATTTTGAGATTGCTATGAGATGCAGAGAGGTGAAATTTGGCACACTTGTAGAGCATAAGAGAGTGCTGTATTTTCATGATTTTTTGTTATATTTAAACAAATACTTTGAAAATTATGCTGATTTTTTTTCTATTTTCTGGAACATTTAAGTGTGTATCACTTAACTGCAGGTCTCTAAAAATGCCTGGAATGCTAATGAAAGTGAACGTGTTGTTGCAGGTTTTGCAGAAGCTTTATCTCGCGTAGATCAAGCCAAGGAGCTTGGAAGAGATCAGAGAACATTGTATTCATTCGTTGAAAATCCAAACATCAAACCAGAGAAGGACAAAAACACAAGAAAGTCAATTTCTGCTCGTGATGTTAAAAAAATTCGTTGTAACCCTATACAAGCAGCCGCGAAGCAACAGTGCTGCTATATTTGGCAAAACTGGCATACTTTGCTTGTCCAAAAAGACACGTTGCAATCAATGTCTTAAACGAAATTACAGGAAGTATAAAGTCCATAGCCAGACCTGTTTTAAACAAAACTCATAAAAACACTTTGCTTGGGCTCAGAAATACATGAAAATCAATTTTCAAAATGTTCTTTTCATCGATGAGCTCAGAAGAATCCTTGATGAACCAGATGGGTAGGGAATCCAAGAGGATTCCCTACCCATCATTGATTCCATCGTCAACGGGAATGTGGAGATGTCATGTGTTTGGCTGGAATAATTTGCGATGAACAAATTGTACCAGTTCGAGTTCCAGAAGTTGTCAACCTAACAAACCATATTTATTTATTTTAAAGAAGCATTTCTCACCACAGCTTTATGACCTTCTATTGGCGCGTCACTGTAAATTGATTTTTATGCACGACAATGCGCCATCCCTCAGTCAAAGCTATGGCATCCTGCCTTAAGTCATTATGCATTGGTGAAGAAAAGTTGATGATATGGCGAACTTGTTCTCCAGATCTATATTCAATAATAAAGATGGAAGTCTATGAAGGAGGTGTTCAATTCTGTCGAAGGACGAACTTTGGAGGAAGATTTTAGAAGTGTCCTATTGTATCATATCATGTGAAATTAGTTGATCGACATAATTTGTTGACATAAGACTATTCAAAGTGATGTTGAAGCATGGGAGTTATGTTGATAAATAAATAAACAAAACAATGTATAATTAAACAAAATAATGCGAAATCCGTTCTTGTTTCTGATTAATATTATTATTGGATATGTTCTTTATTTGATTATAATAGAAATATGAAGTAAGAATATGTTTTTTTACCAAAATTAAACATTATGGGCACTTGCAGTGAAGGGACACACACTTAAAATTACCAGTAAATAGAATAATTATCATAATTTCCAAAATATTTGTTCGAATTCTATAAAACTCAGGGAGATAAGGCAACTTATTATGCTCTTTCAGGGTACGAAATTTCATTTCTCTGCGTTTCATAGAAATTTCAAAATTAAAAAAAAACATAGCCCTGCAATAAAGCTATACACAGGGTTTATGCTATGTATTTATATTAATTTTTTTCCTGTACTTTTTCTCGGGAAATGAAATACCCCCTGGATACGGTGACCCCGGGCTACGGTTTTCAGGTTACGATGTGAAATATGATCTTTTCTCCCAACATTTGTTACGATATTTGTCTTGACTTACGGTCTTATTGATGCATATCTCAAATAAAAAAAAATATCGTTGCGGATTTTCTGTAATCGTAAAATGATTTCACCCGCTGCTCAATTAGGGTTAATAGGAACTTCTTGGTATGTTTATTGGTAAACAAACAAGAAGCTGAGTACAATAAAAACGGTCGGCAAGTGGGTATATAAAAGAGCATTTGATTGGGTCGTTTACTAGCACCGACCCAATGGTCTGAAGGTTAGAACTGGCGCCAATCAATTAGATAGTTGTAGATTATTCCCTG